>NC_091227.1:18142154-18200775 GCF_040958095.1 Procambarus clarkii | reverse complement strand
CACCACCAGGGTGTGGAACACACAACCACTAAACATCAGACTACAGCACCAAGCCACCACCAGGTGTGGAACACACAACCACTAAACATCAGACTACAGCACCAAGCCACCACCAGGGTGTGGAACACACAACCACTAAACATCAGACTACAGCACCAAGCCACCACCAGGGTGTGGAACACACAACCACTAAACATCAGACTACAGCACCAAGCCACCACCAGGGTGTGGAACACACAACCACTAAACATCAGACTACAGCACCAAGCCACCACCAGGGTGTGGAACACACAACCACTAAACATCAGACTACAGCACCAAGCCTCCACCAGGGTGTGGAACACACAACCACTAAACATCAGACTACAGCACCAAGCCACCACCAGGGTGTGGAACACACAACCACTAAACATCAGACTACAGCACCAAGCCACCACCAGGGTGTGGAACACACAACCACTAAACATCAGACTACAGCACCAAGCCTCCACCAGGGTGTGGAACACACAACCACTAAACATCAGACTACAGCACCAAGCCTCCACCAGGGTGTGGAACACACAACCACTAAACATCAGACTACAGCACCAAGCCTCCACCAGGGTGTGGAACACACAACCACTAAACATCAGACTACAGCACCAAGCCTCCACCAGGGTGTGCAACACACAACCACTAAACATCAGACTACAGCACCAAGCCTCCACCAGGGTGTGGAACACACAACCACTAAACATCAGACTACAGCACCAAGCCACCACCAGGGTGTGGAACACACAACCACTAAACATCAGACTACAGCACCAAGCCACCACCAGGGTGTGGAACACACAACCACTAAACATCAGACTACAGCACCAAGCCACCACCAGGGTGTGGAACACACAACCACTAAACATCAGACTACAGCACCAAGCCACCACCAGGGTGTGGAACACACAACCACTAAACATCAGACTACAGCACCAAGCCTCCACCAGGGTGTGGAACACACAACCACTAAACATCAGACTACAGCACCAAGCCTCCACCAGGGTGTGGAACACACAACCACTAAACATCAGACTACAGCACCAAGCCACCACCAGGGTGTGGAACACACAACCACTAAACATCAGACTACAGCACCAAGCCACCACCAGGGTGTGGAACACACAACCACTAAACATCAGACTACAGCACCAAGCCACCACCAGGGTGTGGAACACACAACCACTAAACATCAGACTACAGCACCAAGCCACCACCAGGGTGTGGAACACACAACCACTAAACATCAGACTACAGCACCAAGCCACCACCAGGGTGTGGAACACACAACCACTAAACATCAGACTACAGCACCAAGCCACCACCAGGGTGTGGAACACACAACCACTAAACATCAGACTACAGCACCAAGCCACCACCAGGGTGTGGAACACACAACCACTAAACATCAGACTACAGCACCAAGCCACCACCAGGGTGTGCAACACACAACCACTAAACATCAGACTACAGCACCAAGCCACCACCAGGGTGTGGAACACACAACCACTAAACATCAGACTACAGCACCAAGCCACCACCAGGGTGTGGAACACAACAACCTAAACATCAGACTACAGCACCAAGCCACCACCAGGGTGTGGAACACACAACCACTAAACATCAGACTACAGCACCAAGCCACCACCAGGGTGTGCAACACACAACCACTAAACATCAGACTACAGCACCAAGCCACCACCAGGGTGTGCAACACACAACCACTAAACATCAGACTACAGCACCAAGCCACCACCAGGGTGTGGAACACACAACCACTAAACATCAGACTACAGCACCAAGCCACCACCAGGGTGTGGAACACACAACCACTAAACATCAGACTACAGCACCAAGCCACCACCAGGGTGTGGAACACACAACCACTAAACATCAGACTACAGCACCAAGCCACCACCAGGGTGTGGAACACACAACCACTAAACATCAGACTACAGCACCAAGCCACCACCAGGGTGTGGAACACACAACCACTAAACATCAGACTACAGCACCAAGCCACCACCAGGGTGTGGAACACACAACCACTAAACATCAGACTACAGCACCAAGCCACCACCAGGGTGTGGAACACACAACCACTAAACATCAGACTACAGCACCAAGCCACCACCAGGGTGTGGAACACACAACCACTAAACATCAGACTACAGCACCAAGCCACCACCAGGGTGTGGAACACACAACCACTAAACATCAGACTACAGCACCAAGCCACCACCAGGGTGTGGAAACACAACCACTAAACATCAGACTACAGCACCAAGCCACCACCAGGGTGTGCAACACACAACCACTAAACATCAGACTACAGCACCAAGCCACCACCAGGGTGTGGAACACACACACCACTAAACATCAGACTACAGCACCAAGCCACCACCAGGGTGTGGAACACACAACCACTAAACATCAGACTACAGCACCAAGCCTCCACCAGGGTGTGGAACACACAACCACTAAACATCAGACTACAGCACCAAGCCACCACCAGGGTGTGGAACACACAACCACTAAACATCAGACTACAGCACCAAGCCACCACCAGGGTGTGGAACCACAACCACTAAACATCAGGACTACAGCACCAAGCCATCCACAGGGTGTGGAACACACACACTAAACATCAGACTACAGCACCAAGCCACCACCAGGGTGTGGAACACACAACCACTAAACATCAGACTACAGCACCAAGCCTCCACCAGGGTGTGGAACACACAACCACTAAACATCAGACTACAGCACCAGCTCCACCAGGGTGTGGAACACACAACCACTAAACATCAGACTACAGCACCAAGCCACACCAGGGTGTGGAACACACAACCACTAAACATCAGACTACAGCACCAAGCCACCACAGGGTGGTGGAACACACAACCACTAAACATCAGACTACAGCACCAAGCCACCACCAGGGTGTGGAACACACAACCACTAACATCAGACTACAGCACCAAGCCCCACCAGGGTGTGGAACACACAACCACTAAAGGAACAATCAGACTACAGCACCAAGCCACCACCAGGGTGTGGAACACACAACCACTAAACATCAGACTACAGCACCAAGCCACCACCAGGGTGTGGAACACCATCGAAAATTTATTGGGTTCAATATTCTAAAAATATTACTCCAAGAGGAGACACCCCGCCTATACAGCTGGTGGCCCAAGAGGAGACACCCCGCCTATACAGCTGGTGGCCCAAGAGGAGACACCCCGCCTATACAGCTGGTGGCCCAAGAGGAGACACCCCGCCTATACAGCTGGTGGCCCAAGAGGAGACACCCCGCCTATACAGCTGGTGGCCCAAGAGGAGACACCCCGCCTATACAGCTGGTGGCCCAAGAGGAGACACCCCGCCTATACAGCTGGTGGCCCAAGAGGAGACACCCCGCCTATACAGCTGGTGGCCCAAGAGGAGACACCCCGCCTATACAGCTGGTGGCCCAAGAGGAGACACCCCGCCTATACAGCTGGTGGCCCAAGAGGAGACACCCCGCCTATACAGCTGGTGGCCCAAGAGGAGACACCCCGCCTATACAGCTGGTGGCCCAAGAGGAGACACCCCGCCTATACAGCTGGTGGCCCAAGAGGAGACACCCCGCCTATACAGCTGGTGGCCCAAGAGGAGACACCCCGCCTATACAGCTGGTGGCCCAAGAGGAGACACCCCGCCTATACAGCTGGTGGCCCAAGAGGAGACACCCCGCCTATACAGCTGGTGGCCCAAGAGGAGACACCCCGCCTATACAGCTGGTGGCCCAAGAGGAGACACCCCGCCTATACAGCTGGTGGCCCAAGAGGAGACACCCCGCCTATACAGCTGGTGGCCCAAGAGGAGACACCCCGCCTATACAGCTGGTGGCCCAAGAGGAGACACCCCGCCTATACAGCTGGTGGCCCAAGAGGAGACACCCCGCCTATACAGCTGGTGGCCCAAGAGGAGACACCCCGCCTATACAGCTGGTGGCCCAAGAGGAGACACCCCGCCTATACAGCTGGTGGCCCAAGAGGAGACACCCCGCCTATACAGCTGGTGGCCCAAGAGGAGACACCCCGCCTATACAGCTGGTGGCCCAAGAGGAGACACCCCGCCTATACAGCTGGTGGCCCAAGAGGAGACACCCCGCCTATACAGCTGGTGGCCCAAGAGGAGACACCCCGCCTATACAGCTGGTGGCCCAAGAGGAGACACCCCGCCTATACAGCTGGTGGCCCAAGAGGAGACACCCCGCCTATACAGCTGGTGGCCCAAGAGGAGACACCCCGCCTATACAGCTGGTGGCCCAAGAGGAGACACCCCGCCTATACAGCTGGTGGCCCAAGAGGAGACACCCCGCCTATACAGCTGGTGGCCCAAGAGGAGACACCCCGCCTATACAGCTGGTGGCCCAAGAGGAGACACCCCGCCTATACAGCTGGTGGCCCAAGAGGAGACACCCCGCCTATACAGCTGGTGGCCCAAGAGGAGACACCCCGCCTATACAGCTGGTGGCCCAAGAGGAGACACCCCGCCTATACAGCTGGTGGCCCAAGAGGAGACACCCCGCCTATACAGCTGGTGGCCCAAGAGGAGACACCCCGCCTATACAGCTGGTGGCCCAAGAGGAGACACCCCGCCTATACAGCTGGTGGCCCAAGAGGAGACACCCCGCCTATACAGCTGGTGGCCCAAGAGGAGACACCCCGCCTATACAGCTGGTGGCCCAAGAGGAGACACCCCGCCTATACAGCTGGTGGCCCAAGAGGAGACACCCCGCCTATACAGCTGGTGGCCCAAGAGGAGACACCCCGCCTATACAGCTGGTGGCCCAAGAGGAGACACCCCGCCTATACAGCTGGTGGCCCAAGAGGAGACACCCCGCCTATACAGCTGGTGGCCCAAGAGGAGACACCCCGCCTATACAGCTGGTGGCCCAAGAGGAGACACCCCGCCTATACAGCTGGTGGCCCAAGAGGAGACACCCCGCCTATACAGCTGGTGGCCCAAGAGGAGA
The DNA here is from genome assembly GCF_040958095.1 of Procambarus clarkii. Lineage (NCBI taxonomy): Eukaryota > Metazoa > Arthropoda > Malacostraca > Decapoda > Cambaridae > Procambarus > Procambarus clarkii. The sequence continues at coordinate 18,195,719 of NC_091227.1, read as the reverse complement.
CACCCCGCCTATACAGCTGGTGGCCCAAGAGGAGACACCCCGCCTATACAGCTGGTGGCCCAAGAGGAGACACCCCGCCTATACAGCTGGTGGCCCAAGAGGAGACACCCCGCCTATACAGCTGGTGGCCCAAGAGGAGACACCCCGCCTATACAGCTGGTGGCCCAAGAGGAGACACCCCGCCTATACAGCTGGTGGCCCAAGAGGAGACACCCCGCCTATACAGCTGGTGGCCCAAGAGGAGACACCCCGCCTATACAGCTGGTGGCCCAAGAGGAGACACCCCGCCTATACAGCTGGTGGCCCAAGAGGAGACACCCCGCCTATACAGCTGGTGGCCCAAGAGGAGACACCCCGCCTATACAGCTGGTGGCCCAAGAGGAGACACCCCGCCTATACAGCTGGTGGCCCAAGAGGAGACACCCCGCCTATACAGCTGGTGGCCCAAGAGGAGACACCCCGCCTATACAGCTGGTGGCCCAAGAGGAGACACCCCGCCTATACAGCTGGTGGCCCAAGAGGAGACACCCCGCCTATACAGCTGGTGGCCCAAGAGGAGACACCCCGCCTATACAGCTGGTGGCCCAAGAGGAGACACCCCGCCTATACAGCTGGTGGCCCAAGAGGAGACACCCCGCCTATACAGCTGGTGGCCCAAGAGAGAACACCCCGCCTATACAGCTGGTGGCCCTAAGAGGAGACACCCGCCTATACAGCTGGTGGCCAAGAGGAGACACCCCGCCTATACAGCTGGTGGCCCAAGAGGAGACACCCCGCCTATACAGCTGGTGGCCCAAGAGGAGACACCCCGCCTATACAGCTGGTGGCCCAAGAGGAGACACCCGCCTATACAGCTGGTGGCCCAAGAGGAGACACCCCGCCTATACAGCTGGTGGCCCAAGAGAGAGACACCCCGCCTATACAGCTGGTGGCCCAAGAGGAGACACCCCGCCTATACAGCTGGTGGCCAAGAGGAGACACCCCGCCTATACAGCTGGTGGCCCAAGAGGAGACACCCCGCCTATACAGCTGGTGGCCCAAGAGGAGACACCCCGCCTATACAGCTGGTGGCCCAAGAGGAGACACCCCGCCTATACAGCTGGTGGCCCAAGAGGAGACACCCCGCCTATACAGCTGGTGGCCCAAGAGGAGACACCCCGCCTATACAGCTGGTGGCCCAAGAGGAGACACCCCGCCTATACAGCTGGTGGCCCAGAGGGAGACACCCCGCCTATACAGCTGTGGCCCAAGAGGGAGACACCCCGCCTATACAGCTGGTGGCCCAAGAGGAGACACCCCGCCTATACAGCTGGTGGCCCAAGAGGAGACACCCCGCCTATACAGCTGGTGGCCCAGAGGAGACACCCCGCCTATACAGCTGGTGGCCCAAGAGGAGACACCCCGCCTATACAGCTGGTGGCCCAAGAGGAGACACCCCGCCTATACAGCTGGTGGCCCAAGAGGAGACACCCCGCCTATACAGCTGGTGGCCCAAGAGGAGACACCCCGCCTATACAGCTGGTGGCCCAAGAGGAGACACCCCGCCTATACAGCTGGTGGCCCAAGAGGAGACACCCCGCCTATACAGCTGGTGGCCCAAGAGGAGACACCCCGCCTATACAGCTGGTGGCCCAAGAGGAGACACCCCGCCTATACAGCTGGTGGCCAAGAGGAGACACCCCGCCTATACAGCTGGTGGCCCAAGAGGAGACACCCCGCCTATACAGCTGGTGGCCCAAGAGGAGACACCCCGCCTATACAGCTGGTGGCCCAAGAGGAGACACCCCGCCTATACAGCTGGTGGCCCAAGAGGAGACACCCCGCCTATACAGCTGGTGGCCCAAGAGGAGACACCCCGCCTATACAGCTGGTGGCCCAAGAGGAGACACCCCGCCTATACAGCTGGTGGCCCAAGAGGAGACACCCCGCCTATACAGCTGGTGGCCCAAGAGGAGACACCCCGCCTATACAGCTGGTGGCCCAAGAGGAGACACCCCGCCTATACAGCTGGTGGCCCAAGAGGAGACACCCCGCCTATACAGCTGGTGGCCCAAGAGGAGACACCCCGCCTATACAGCTGGTGGCCCAAGAGGAGACACCCCGCTATACAGCTGGTGGCCCAAGAGGAGACACCCCGCCTATACAGCTGGTGGCCCAAGAGGAGACACCCCGCCTATACAGGCTGGTGGCCCAAGAGGAGACACCCCGCCTATACAGCTGGTGGCCCAAGAGGAGACACCCCGCCTATACAGCTGGTGGCCCAAGAGGAGACACCCCGCCTATACAGCTGGTGGCCCAAGAGGAGACACCCCGCCTATACAGCTGGTGGCCCAAGAGGAGACACCCCGCCTATACAGCTGGTGGCCCAAGAGGAGACACCCCGCCTATACAGCTGGTGGCCCAAGAGGAGACACCCCGCCTATACAGCTGGTGGCCCAAGAGGAGACACCCCGCCTATACAGCTGGTGGCCCAAGAGGAGACACCCCGCCTATACAGCTGGTGGCCCAAGAGGAGACACCCCGCCTATACAGCTGGTGGCCCAAGAGGAGACACCCCGCCTATACAGCTGGTGGCCCAAGAGGAGACACCCCGCCTATACAGCTGGTGGCCCAAGAGGAGACACCCCGCCTATACAGCTGGTGGCCCAAGAGGAGACACCCCGCCTATACAGCTGGTGGCCCAAGAGGAGACACCCCGCCTATACAGCTGGTGGCCCAAGAGGAGACACCCCGCCTATACAGCTGGTGGCCCAAGAGGAGACACCCCGCCTATACAGCTGGTGGCCCAAGAGGAGACACCCCGCCTATACAGCTGGTGGCCCAAGAGGAGACACCCCGCCTATACAGCTGGTGGCCCAAGAGGAGACACCCCGCCTATACAGCTGGTGGCCCAAGAGGAGACACCCCGCCTATACAGCTGGTGGCCCAAGAGGAGACACCCCGCCTATACAGCTGGTGGCCCAAGAGGAGACACCCCGCCTATACAGCTGGTGGCCCAAGAGGAGACACCCCGCCTATACAGCTGGTGGCCCAAGAGGAGACACCCCGCCTATACAGCTGGTGGCCCAAGAGGAGACACCCCGCCTATACAGCTGGTGGCCCAAGAGGAGACACCCCGCCTATACAGCTGGTGGCCCAAGAGGAGACACCCCGCCTATACAGCTGGTGGCCCAAGAGGAGACACCCCGCCTATACAGCTGGTGGCCCAAGAGGAGACACCCCGCCTATACAGCTGGTGGCCCAAGAGGAGACACCCCGCCTATACAGCTGGTGGCCCAAGAGGAGACACCCCGCCTATACAGCTGGTGGCCCAAGAGGAGACACCCCGCCTATACAGCTGGTGGCCCAAGAGGAGACACCCCGCCTATACAGCTGGTGGCCCAAGAGGAGACACCCCGCCTATACAGCTGGTGGCCCAAGAGGAGACACCCCGCCTATACAGCTGGTGGCCCAAGAGGAGACACCCCGCCTATACAGCTGGTGGCCCAAGAGGAGACACCCCGCCTATACAGCTGGTGGCCCAAGAGGAGACACCCCGCCTATACAGCTGGTGGCCCAAGAGGAGACACCCCGCCTATACAGCTGGTGGCCCAAGAGGAGACACCCCGCCTATACAGCTGGTGGCCCAAGAGGAGACACCCCGCCTATACAGCTGGTGGCCCAAGAGGAGACACCCCGCCTATACAGCTGGTGGCCCAAGAGGAGACACCCCGCCTATACAGCTGGTGGCCCAAGAGGAGACACCCCGCCTATACAGCTGGTGGCCCAAGAGGAGACACCCCGCCTATACAGCTGGTGGCCCAAGAGGAGACACCCCGCCTATACAGCTGGTGGCCCAAGAGGAGACACCCCGCCTATACAGCTGGTGGCCCAAGAGGAGACACCCCGCCTATACAGCTGGTGGCCCAAGAGGAGACACCCCGCCTATACAGCTGGTGGCCCAAGAGGAGACACCCCGCCTATACAGCTGGTGGCCCAAGAGGAGACACCCCGCCTATACAGCTGGTGGCCCAAGAGGAGACACCCCGCCTATACAGCTGGTGGCCCAAGAGGAGACACCCCGCCTATACAGCTGGTGGCCCAAGAGGAGACACCCCGCCTATACAGCTGGTGGCCCAAGAGGAGACACCCCGCCTATACAGCTGGTGGCCCAAGAGGAGACACCCCGCCTATACAGCTGGTGGCCCAAGAGGAGACACCCCGCCTATACAGCTGGTGGCCCAAGAGGAGACACCCCGCCTATACAGCTGGTGGCCCAAGAGGAGACACCCCGCCTATACAGCTGGTGGCCCAAGAGGAGACACCCCGCCTATACAGCTGGTGGCCCAAGAGGAGACACCCCGCCTATACAGCTGGTGGCCCAAGAGGAGACACCCCGCCTATACAGCTGGTGGCCCAAGAGGAGACACCCCGCCTATACAGCTGGTGGCCCAAGAGGAGACACCCCGCCTATACAGCTGGTGGCCCAAGAGGAGACACCCCGCCTATACAGCTGGTGGCCCAAGAGGAGACACCCCGCCTATACAGCTGGTGGCCCAAGAGGAGACACCCCGCCTATACAGCTGGTGGCCCAAGAGGAGACACCCCGCCTATACAGCTGGTGGCCCAAGAGGAGACACCCCGCCTATACAGCTGGTGGCCCAAGAGGAGACACCCCGCCTATACAGCTGGTGGCCCAAGAGGAGACACCCCGCCTATACAGCTGGTGGCCCAAGAGGAGACACCCCGCCTATACAGCTGGTGGCCCAAGAGGAGACACCCCGCCTATACAGCTGGTGGCCCAAGAGGAGACACCCCGCCTATACAGCTGGTGGCCCAAGAGGAGACACCCCGCCTATACAGCTGGTGGCCCAAGAGGAGACACCCCGCCTATACAGCTGGTGGCCCAAGAGGAGACACCCCGCCTATACAGCTGGTGGCCCAAGAGGAGACACCCCGCCTATACAGCTGGTGGCCCAAGAGGAGACACCCCGCCTATACAGCTGGTGGCCCAAGAGTTTGGATCTACTCGATTGAATCCAAGTCTCCACAATACATAGCTCCAATTTGTATTGTTGACCGCAACTCCCCACTCCTATTTCTTAAAAAACCAGCGACCTTCTAAAAAAGAAAAAAATGTATATGTGAATGCCACATATTCATTTATAGACATCCATATGTGGTGAAATACATGTGAAAACCCTCTTACATACACTCACAGCTCCACGACACCAGTAAGCCTAGACCAGCTGCCAACACACACACCGTGTCAGCAAGGCAGACAGCCCGCCAGCTGTCATAACTCTCACTATACACTTTCAAACTTTCCTTTCACCTGTACTTCTCTTGGATTGTACTTGGATGGGGTTCTGGGAGTTGTTCTACTCCCTCAAGCCCGGCCCGAGGTCATGCCTGACTTGTGAGAGTTTTTTTACGGTTTCACTAATTTCTGTCATCCTCTGTGTATGAACCTTCACTGGTATGTGTGTGAGGGCCGAAGCTCTATCGACCTAGCTGTTCAGTAGCCTTAATAAGGAAAGTTTCGTAAATTCCAGTTTGGCAGCAGGATGCTACTTCGGCCTCACACACGAGGGGTCCAGGGTTCGAGTCTCCGAGAGCCCAGGTGAATGAAATGTTTATTTCCAGGGAAGTGTGGATGACAATTTCCATGAGGTGGTCGAGGATCACTAATGTCTCTGAGCTTCAGTAGTAGTCACGGGGAAAGTTGACAATTTCAGTTTGGCAGCAGGTTGTTGCTTTTGGATTCACTGTAAGAATAGGTCCAATACCGAGTGGTTTTTTGTTTTTGATTTTGAATATGTGAAGAAATTATTTGTTTTTTCTTTATTTCTTGTATGGATTTGTGTTATAGTTGCTTTTCTTCACTCTGATATGACTGCTTTAGTCTGTGCTTGAGATCTTCAATTTCCTTGTTTAAATTAGTACTTCTTTGTAGGGAGAGTCGTGTCTGCTTAAGCATTTCCGTCTCCATCCTCTTTATCTCCCCTCCCATCCCTTAAGACTGTCTACCCCGTTTACCTACCTTCCTCTTCCACCCCTCCCCTCTCTCTCCCTCCCCACAACGGGACAAGGAATTACCAGACCTCTATACTTAATGAGTCGTTCAGTGCTGTGTTGTGGACGACTCTCTCGACGATGATGCGACGGGTGCTGAGGATGGCTCCTGTGGAGCACCTGGTTATTGCCACGGATGGGGGTGGGGGGTGGGTGGGTGGGTGTGGGGGTGGCGTATTGGGCGGGGGATTTGGTGAAGGGTGGGATTTAGGGTGCAGGGGTTAGATTGGGTAGGAGGGAGGGTTGTGGGGTGGGTGGCAAGTGCTGGGTGGGGTGGGTGGATAAAATGAAAACGGATAAGTTGTGAATTAGCGGAGGAATTGGATTGTGGAGGAGGAGAGGGGAGTGGATACCGTTGTGGATTATGTCCAGAGAGGCTTGGGTATGGTAAGCTGTTTATAAAATGGGCTCGAACCGTCGCGTTTCGCCTAATGTGGAAGCTTTCAAGCGCTGAGGTACGCTGCAGGTAACTGACAGCCTCGTGCTGGCAACATTATTCCGTAATAAAAGTGTTCGGGGACTCACCTGTATAATCCGGACTAGTGGGGGGATGGGGGGACTCACCTGTATAATCCGGACTGGTGGGGGGATGGGGGGACTCACCTGTGTAATCCGGACTGGAGAGGGGGTTGGGGTGGGCCAGCTTGTGGGCCATGGAGTAGCCGCCAATGGAGTTGTAGGTGAGATGGTAAGGCTCTGAGTACAGCCCATTCTTGTCTATCTCCGACCCGCTCTCAGCTCCGAGCTGTGGTGGGGGTAGAGACTTGGGGTCAGAGGTGGGGAGAGAGAGAGAGGGAGGGAGGGAGAGAAAGAAAGAAAGCGAGAGATGAATATGAACAGAAAACAATTATATATACCTGCATGTAGCATGGATAGCATCTATACATTAAGTAACAATCTCCCCAATAGACTGGAAGCGTACAAATCGTCTATTCGTCAATATTTACTTAGCCATTCTTAGTCATTCTTAGCTATCTATCAATCCATTGAGCAACATAGAAAGCAACAGTATGTTAACAACATCTAATTAGTTGAACACACAGACATAACATAGCACAACATAGGTAGACGCCACATAGTTACACGTTTAAGACAACTGTTATCTTAACCCAGCTGTTATCATTATTAACATAAGACTTACATTCATTTTACTTCAGAGCTAGTAAGGTCCACGAGATAATTTTAGAATTTATTGGTTAATCTCTTCCCTATTTAACCACGTGTTATTTAGCGTATAATAATTAACATGTTAGTATACTGGGCGATTAATGGATTAGAAGTTATAGGAAGAATATATTGGGTTATATATAATATGATATTTGAACCAATGATGTATGCATGTATGATCTGTGTGATTATGATTAATATGTGAACATATGCATTAATATGACTACATATATATGATGTATGTGTATGTATTAATGTATGTTCATATGTATGATGAATGTATGTATATGCGAACGAATTTGATTATTTATGAACTTAATTATGTTCCTTTGTAAGAACGCATTCATTCTTTATTCTTTTATATAAACTATAGATTTCGTATAGACAGTATATTTATTTATCTTTTATGTATTATTTTATCAAATATTAGTCTGTAGTAAAAGTATAGTACTAGAGAACCACAGATCAGAGAACCATCACAGAGATAGGCCAGAGAACCATCATAGATACACCAGAGTTCCTAACTTTCCTAACCTCATAAGTTCAAAAAGAACCTTTCTAGTCACATATTGTCCTCCTACATTTACCAAATCCGTGTTAATGCCGCAGAGCCCAGTTTTCGTAAACGAATAGCAATCTACACACGACTCACGGCTGATGACGTTTGAACATTTATCTAACAGTGATTCGCGTTCGTACTACAGACAGCTAGCGAAGAACTGGAGCACGTCAACCACTGTCAGTCGAGTCAGGGCTATCAGCTAGACCTATCATGTGAGATCTACGGCCGCTGGGAGAACTGCTTTGTCTCGTAAGCTAGTCAGCAGTGGATGGTGGGCAACTGAACAACAGACACAGAGGAAAGTTGATCAATGGTGCCCAGTCTGTATCAATTGTGTATCCTCTTTCAAGGAAGGAGAGGTGACCGAGTCACCAGATGCTCCCATCCCAGGCGTACACAGAGAAATGTCAACATACTGGAGTAGGGGATATGACAGGTAGTGACAAACTAATCCAATGAAAAGTGCCAGGTTCCATAAGTGTGCTCAGAGCACATAGTGTAAACATGAGAGGTCCACGACTCCTCAATCTCCTGCCAATAATTATAAGAAATATCGCTGTAACCTGATCAGCCTGGCTGTGATGACATCCCGCGATAGGTAAAGAACTTTATAAATCATCCACAGGGAGAACATACACGGAGTAGGGGAACACCATACACGGAGTAGGGGAACACCATACATGGAGGAATGGAGCTCTATACATGAAGTAACAGAGCAACATACATGGGGGGGCTTGGAGCCCCATACAAGGTGGACATGACCCCCCTCCACATGGGGTGGTGGGGGGGGGGTGATGATTGTGCGTGAGACAAATCAACACCACAGACACTAAACAAGATAACCTATGAAAATCAAATGGCTGGTTACAAACAAGATATCTTATAAATCATTATTTTTACTACTGAATGTACTTCTCCCATATGGTTGTCCATTATTTTACAAACTGTAGACCTACACACTAAATTATTTATGTCAAGTCAAATAGAAGCGCCAATGAATTGTGGGAAAAAACTCTAACCAACCTTTTCATATGCTTGTCGTGTCACTGAACTGAATACTTTAAAACGACAGACAACTAAATAAGATCAGAGAACTCAGGGTAGACGAGCATATGTAAAGTCAGCAGAGAATGTTGGGGTGACGGAGGCGGAGTTGTGGACACAGACGAGTCAGCAAGGAAGATGGTGCCTAAGAGGGGCGCTCAAGGAACTCTGACCAAGGAGAGAGAGAGGGGACTGAGAGGGTGCTCCGCAGTAGGGCAGCAACACAGGAGGGAACTGTGGGAAACTTCCACAGCGAGGACTAAGGACCAAGAACCGGAGGAGTGAGCCGAAGGAAGAACTAATGCCGTCTTCCCTGCTCCGACAGACAGGTGCAGTACGGCCAAGGTACTCAAGGATAGCTGCTATCGTCTCGGGCAAGGAGAGAGACTTGGAGTGAGTGATAAGGGTGGACACATAGGGGCAAACCAGCTAAAAGCGACGTAATTTTAAGAAGACGGGTTCCTTCCTGACCCCAATTTAAGAGGAACTTCATGATGCTTAGTGAATTTAGGTCCTGGGCTATACGTTGAGACAGGTGGCGCTGCCTGACAGGTGTGTGACGCTGTGATGGATGTGCGAGATGTTACCTGTGACGGGTGTGTGAGTGACGCTGCCTGTGACGGGTGTGTGAGTGACGCTGCCTGTGACGGGTGTGTGAGTGACGCTGCCTGTGACGGGTGTGTGAGTGACGCTGCCTGTGGCGGGTGTGTGAGTGACGCTGCCTGTGGCGGGTGTGTGAGTGACGCTGCCTGTGACGGGTGTGTGTGTGACGCTACCTGTGACGGGTGTGTGTGTGACGCTACCTGTGACGGGTGTGTGACGCTACCTGTGACGGGTGTGTGTGTGTGACGCTACCTGTGACGGGTGTGTGACGCTACCTGTGACGGGTGTGTGTGACGCTACCTGTGACTGGTGTGTGAGTGACGCTACCTGTGACGGGTGTGAGTGACGCTACCTGTGACGGGTGTGAGTGACGCTACCTGTGACGGGTGTGTGACGCTACCTGTGACGGGTGTGTGTGACGCTACCTGTGACGGGTGTGTGTGTGACGCTACCTGTGACGGGTGTGTGACGCTACCTGTGACGGGTGTGTGTGTGTGACGCTACCTGTGACGGGTGTGTGACGCTACCTGTGACGGGTGTGTGTGACGCTACCTGTGACGGGTGTGTGTGACGCTACCTGTGACGGGTGTGTGTGACGCTACCTGTGACGGGTGTATGGGCAGGGTGGCGGTGAAGCGGAAGCCGTTGGTGGTGTGGGCAGCGAGGCGAGGAGACGAACACAGAGAGGAGGACCTAAGCACAGCCGGCGCCGTCAGGAACTTGTGTACCTCCTGCAGGACACACACAGACAGGTCAGCGTCGCCTCCTGGGGCTACAAGCCCTCTTCCCCACCTCCCCCAGGGGAAGAGGGGGGCTGGACTGGGGTCTGTGACACCCCAGGGGACTAGATCGGAGGTCTGTCTCACCCCAGTGGACTAGATTGGAGGTCTGTGTCACCCCAGGGGACTAGATTGGGATCTGTCTCACCCCAGTGGACTAGATTGGAGGTCTGTCTCACCCCAGTGGACTAGATTGGGATCTGTCTCACCCCAGTGGACTAGATTGGAGGTCTGTCTCACCCCAGTGGACTAGATTGGGATCTGTCTCGCCCCAGTGGACTAGAATGGGGTCTGTCACCCCAGTGGACTAGATTGGGGTTTGTGTCACCCCAGGGGGACTGAACAAAACATTCTGCCTCACCCAATCCCCTATTCGTATCTACCACCTAACAGGAATGGGGGATACCCGGTGGGATGGCCACCTTTGCACAGGCAAGAGCAGCACAAGTGCAACACAGTGAGATACAACACACTAGAACTCATCAACCACAAGCAACATTTGCAACTCTACGTGCAGGAAGAACATACCATCGCCACTAGCAGGATTAAGTGCAAAAATAAAGTGGTGTTGAATACGTTATACACGTGGTGGAAGTTGAGATGGGGTGAATTTACATGTGAAAGGTGAGATCAAGCTGATGAGTTGAGAGGAAGGGTGGGACAGGAAGGGGGAGGAGATGGGATGGGATTCCTCCTCTTCCACTGTAAGGAATGAGAGGTGGGAAGGCGGTAGGAGGGGGTAGAGTGGGACAGGAGTTCACTACTAAAAGTCATGATGTAAATGAATAATATGTAATTTTGTTTCTATGGCCACAAATTTATGCATAAATAGCAACAATGAAAGATTCGGTGAGGGGGGGGGGGGGGGGTTATGGGTGGTGGTGATGGTGAGGATGGTGGTGGTGGTGGTGGTGGTGGTGATGGTGATGATGGTGAGGATGGTGGTGATGGTAGAGAGGTCGTGGAGGTCTTTGAAGAATTTATATAAAATACTGTAATATAAGGATGATGAAATATCAAAATACTGGAATATCAGGGTGCTGGGATATCAAGGTGCTGGAATATCAGGATGATGGAAAATATCAGGATGCTGGGTTATCAGGATGCTAGGATATCAGGATGCTGGAATATTAGGATGAATATGAGGCATGCTGGAATACCATATTATATATATATATATGTATATATATATATATATATATATATATATATATATATATATATATATATATATATATATATATATATATATATATATAATATTGTGGAGCCAGTCAAGGTCTGAGGGAAACAGTGAGATGGAGAGAGGAGGCAATTAGGCAGAGACAGTGGGTGAGACAGATAAAATGAGAGACGGAGAGAGTGATAAAGACGGGTGTGAGAGTCAATTCGACGGTCATGCCAGACTTCTCCACTACAAGACGTGTTCAGTCTTAGTGCAACCATCAAGCTGAAGACAAAAGCCATGCATTTTGGTCTTACATGGAACACATCTCGCCTTCAAAACTAATGTACATCTAACATTTTTGCTTGTTCGACAAGTTTATTAATCTATCCACATGGATTATGCAACACTACCCTGTCTATACTCTCTCTCTCTCTCTCTCTCTCTCTCTCTCTCTCTCTCTCTCTCTCTCTCTCTCTCTCTCTCTCTCTCTCTCTCTCTCTCTCTCTCTCTCTCTCTCTCCCCCTACGTGCATCCACAGTCCCCTACTCCTATTATTATACCCTATGCCACGTTTTGCATCCGTCTACCATCCACTATTCTACCTACCATTCTACCCCCCTCCCTCACACATTCACCTAACTCCTCACCCCTCATCTCCCTCACACCCTAAATCTCCCCCCTCACACCCTAAATATCCCTCTCACGGCGCGCGACCAAGAGGTCCAGACCCACCTTGAGGTTGACAATGTCTCTCTTCTCGCCGTAGGTCCCCGTGAAGATGTCGTGGGTGATGGCGCCCGCCTTCTGCCTCCTGGCGCGCCACACGATCAGCAAGATGGCGCTCACCAGCACGATGATGACGGCCACCAGCGCCCCGATCACCAGCGCCACGTACTCTTGGCCCCGCGGCTCCTCCGACACCCCCGTCACCACTGTGGCAGGTATATCTGGGGGTTAGGTTAGGTCAGCACTGGCAGCAGGTATAATAGGGGGTATAATAGGGGGGTATAATAGGGGGGTATAATAGGGGGTATAATAGGGGGGGGTATAATGGGGGGTATAATAGGGGGTACAATGGGGGGTATAATAGGGGGTTATATGTTGGCCATCTCGACAAAGGGGGAAAGACTAGGATTAACTGGCAATTCTTTCCCAAAGTCTGTCGATCCTTCAATTTGGAACAAAATAGGGGACGAGGATTGGGTACAGTGTAGATTAATGGGTAATTGGGTTGATATTTTGCAAGATAATAGGTTTCTTAATGTGAGTATACTCCCAGCTAGGTACACTCAGCCAGGATTGGGTACTTACCCAGGTTGCGGTGAGTCTTATCTCCGAGTGTGTTAGCATCGTCAATGTACCCCGAGGAGGAGTCGTGTTGTGGTGGCCCCGCCGCCGGGTCGGGCGCTGGCTCCTGGGCCCCGGTCTCCACGCTGAAGTTGCCCCGGGCGGGAGCTGTGGGCAGACGGGCCACATCAACTTCTCTTAAATTTAGTGATGATTAACCAACATGGTAATTTAAGACCACACACAAACTATTATATATATAATGTGTGTATGTGTGTGTGTGTGTGTGTGTGTGTGTGTGTGTGTGTGTGTGTGTGTGTGTGTGTGTGTGTGTGTGTGGTATGTAAGCACACATGTATATAAACTTAAAAATATGATCTGTTAGCCCCCAAAAAATGTATTTTGAAAAGTATAATTTTCCGCTCTCAGGGGCCCTCCATCTCACCCCTCACCGAAACTTCTATAGACCGATCCCAAGGAAATACACATGGAGAGGTGTACCCTATTTACCGGTGTATATACACTAAGTTTACACTAGTCATCGACAAAAGTATACTTACTGGTTTATCTGTTACAAAAATAAGACTGAAAACTTCAAGATTAAGTGTGACATTCAGGTTGGACTAAGTCTCGCCGCCCAAGATGGCCATGGCCAGCTGTCGCGGTAACTTCCAGGGATCAAATATTTAGCTGAATAGTCTACTCTCTAATTACTGTGTTGACTGTCATGAGAACCAGTGTTTATATCGACTTGTAGCGGCGGGTGTCGTTGGTGAGCTGGTGGTAATGGCTGGGTGGGAGGGCAGAGTTGTTTTATTATTCAGTCAGTCCTCAGACAGTGCTGGTCCAAGCTGGGACCAGCCCCAACCTGTCCTCAGACAGTGCTGGTCCAAGCTGGGACCAGCCCCATCTTGGCCTCAGACAGTGCTGGTCCAAGCTGGGACCAGCCCCATCTTGGCTTCAGACAGTGCTGGTCCAAGCTGGGACCAGCCCCAACCTGGCCTCAGACAGTGCTGGTCCAAGCTGGGACCAGCCCCATCTTGGCCTCAGACAGTGCTGGTCCAAGCTGGGACCAGCCCCATCTTGGCCTCAGACAGTGCTGGTCCAAGCTGGGACCAGCCCCAACCTGGCCTCAGACAGTGCTGGTCCAAGCTGGGACCAGCCCCAACCTGTCCTCAGACAGTGCTGGTCCAAGCTGGGACCAGCCCCAACCTGGCCTCAGACAGTGCTGGTCCAAGCTGGGACCAGCCCCAACCTGTCCTCAGACAGTGCTGGTCCAAGCTGGGACCAGCCCCAACCTGTCCTCAGACAGTGCTGGTCCAAGCTGGGACCAGCCCCAACCTGGCCTCAGACAGTGCTGGTCCAAGCTGGGACCAGGCCCAACCTGGCCTCAGACAGTGCTGGTCCAAGCTGGGACCAGCCCCAACCTGGCCTCAGACAGTGCTGGTCCAAGCTGGGACCAGCCCCAACCTGGCCTCAGACAGTGCTGGTCCAAGCTGGGGTCGACCCCATAGACGCAAGTCACCAATTTTAACGTACTGTGTAATTAAAAGTGGTATTTTTCATATTTAAATTATTATTTATTAGAACTTAGTTATTCTAAACGCCTAACCTAATTTAGGCCTATGTTGGTAATTATTCATACGTACGTGAAGTATTTAGAGGCGCGGTTTGAATAGCGGTCATTAGAGACGACTTAAGAAATACTCAACAATCATCAGTTGAGAGCCGCGTGTCAAGTGGGGTTTCATTCATAAACAGCTGGTATGGCGGCTGGATTAACGAACCTATCGCCTTTGTTGATGAAGACCGACTAAAAAAGACTAGGAAGGAACTAGCAGGGAACAGACTGGAGTCACTAAATTACAGACCCGTGCCTCTAACAAGTATTCCAGGTAAAATGCTGAAGAAATTAGTGAGGCTGAGAATGTCAGAGCATCTGGCAAGGACCAACTTTAATGAAAGGTCAGCAGGGATTTATAAAGGGAAACCCGTACTTGATAAACTTGGAGTTTATGACAGGAAAAAGATGACTGAGCAGACTATTCCCTAGACGGGGCAAGAAACAATTGACACTTTCACCCATGAAAGACCGCTGTAGGAGAGAGAGAGAGAGAGAGAGAGAGAGAGAGAGAGAGAGAGAGAGAAAGAGAGAGAGAGAGAGAGGGGGGGGGGAGGGAGGCTGGTGGAGGTAACTGGGAAAGTTGCGACCTGGGTAAGGGAGTACCTGAAGGGTAGAAAGCAGAGTCACAGTGATAGAGGCTTCGAGCTTAAAAAATGTAACAAATGGGGTCTCACAAGGTTCAGTCCTGGAACCACTACGTTCCTAATTTATGTGGGCGACCTACCAGAGAGGTAGGACATACATTCACTGTTTACACACGACACAACGCTGACGAGGAATATAAAAACAGGAGACTTCAAAAACATGAACTTACAGAAACTTAAACAACAGAATCAAGCAAATAAATGGAGTTTGAAGTTCAATCCCAATAAGTGTAAGGTAGTGAAGACAGAAAAGCAGAAAAGGATACCAGGAGATATGCACACCATACGGGGGAAGGCAACTACAGGAATCTGAAAGACAGGTCTGAGAGCGCGCACAGTTCCAACGCTCACACAGAAGACACACACAAACAGGGTATCATCAGCAGCACAAGGAACGCTGCCAAATATAAGAACTTTGTTTGGAATCGCCTTCAAGACCATCGTCACAATATATGTTAGACCAATACTGGAATATGCAGCCCCGGCATGGAACCCGCACCTTGCGAGCAATATAGGAAAAGTGCAGAGTTACAACAAGATTGGTACTAGAGCTAAGAGGGTTAAGCTATGAGGACAGGCTAATGAAACTAGATCTCTCAACTCCAGAGGACGGAAGAAACGGGGGACAGTCACAATGTACAAAATACTAAAGGGAATATACAAGATGGACAAGAACCACCACTTTAAACTGGGAGGAAGTAGGCCAGGACACAGGCGCGAGCTGGAGACACAAATGTGTCGCCTTGAGGTGCTTCTTCCTTGAGGTGCTTCCGGGGCTTAGCGTCCCCGCGGCCCGGTCGTCGATCAGGCCATTCCAGTCGAAGGAATGTAAGGAAATACTCGCACCTTATACCGGTGGTCAACAGGTGGAATATACAGGAAGAAGTTGTCGTGGAAGCCGCCTCCATCCACAACTTTAAATGCAGATCCGACAAGTGATTCGATTATTAGGATCATAAAATAAAAATGCAACAGATAAAAGAATGCTATTAGGCGTGGTATAAAGATCTAGATCTCAACCCCCCCCCCCCCACCACCATTGACATTGATAAGGATGTACCACAACCACCACCTGCACCACTACCACCAACATAACCCTCCCCCCCCCAAACAACCATCATCTCTCTGATTACCCTCACATTCCAACCACCACCACAACCACCAACCATCATTGCTATCAACCGCTAACCAACGAGCCACCCCCCCACCCCCCCCGTGGTAATCCTAGACTCATCTACCCAGCACGCCCCTAACAACCACCTCTACTTGCACCTAAAAAGAGCATCCCATCTGAAATTATAAGTCGTTGTAGACGTAGCGGCACTTGGCACTGTTCCCGGCACTGGAGACAGGAGGAAGAGGGCCATTCCAGTTTTACGACGCTCGTAGGAATGGTGCCCTCAGGGAATCCAGGGCGCGAAATTAGGCAGCGTTGACTTAATTCAGCTTGCTTGTGACGGAGAGTGAGGGGGGGGTAGAAAGGGGGGGGCGGGTAGAGAGGAGTGGGATAGAGAGGGGGATAGAAAGGGGGGCGGGTAGAGAGGCGGGGGGTTAGAAAGGGGGGCGGGTAGAGATGGGGGTAGAGTGAGAGTGAGAGAGAGAGAGAGAGAGAGAGAGAGAGAGAGAGAGAGAGAGAGAGAGAGAGAGAGAGAGAGAGAGAGAGAGAGAGGGGCACCGGTCGCTCATCATTTCCTTATAAAGTTATTCACTTCAGACTGCTCGTAAAATGACAAACTCCAGACTTGTGAGAGCGCAGGAAGGGGGAGGTGGGGGGATGGGGAGGGGGGAGAGAAGGGAGGGGGGGAGTGAGAACAGGGGAGGGAGTGAGGGGGAGTTGAGAAAAGATAAGGGGAGGGAATGAGGGAGGGGGAGGGAGTAAAGGGAAAGAGAAGTAGAAAATGTAAATAAATGAGAATGGAAGAGTTAATGGAAGGATGATATATTGAAGACACACACACACACACACACACACACACACACACACACACACACACACACACACACACACACACACACACACACACACACACACACACAAGAACTCAACCTAGACAGGAGGAAGTATTAAACCAACAACAAAGACTTGTGCCCAAACGTGAAGCACTCCTCCACTAAGGAATATTGCCATAAAGAGTGGACACAGAACCTGGATAATGACTACCTACTCTAATTACATAGATATAATGAAGACAATGAAGTCAAACATATCCTCAGCGGGAACAATGAAGGCAGGATCTGGGGCCAGATTCACGAAAGCAGTTACGCAAGCACTTACGAACGTGTACATCTTTCCTCAATCTTTGACGGCTTTGGTTACATTTATTAAACAGTTTACAAGCATGAAAACTTGCCAATCAACTGTTGTTATTGTTATAAACAGCCTCCTGGTGCTTCAGAGCTCATTAACTGTTAAATAATTGTAAACAAAGCCGCCAAAGATTGAGAAAAGATGGACAGGTTCGTAAGTGGTTTCGTGAATCTGGCCCCTGGAAATCTTGGCAAGCAACACCCTAAAATATACTGTTACAGGAAACGGGTGAGATACCAGACAGCTGGAAAACAGCCAATTCTATTATTATACAAATTTATTAGAGGAATCCCTGAACTACTGATCAGTTAGTCTGACATGATTATCCTCTAAAATGATAAAAGGAACGTAGATGGAATTACTCAGAATAACCAAATTTTTTTTAGAATTACCTGAATACAGGAGTTATCATACAGTCCCAATATTGGTAACTAATGTGGAATCTGATTAAATATTCATGTTATAACGACAAACAAGACTCAAACAGGCGGTGGGCGACGTCATTCCAAGTGGCCGATGCGTTCAGATCGTCGACTGAACGCATCGACGACTCAACAGAACCCGGAAACAAACTTCTATTCCACTTGACGCTAAGGCCCACTTTCCCACCGCCCTGATCCCCCACACTACACCATACTGTAGAAGAGGGAGGGAAACAGAGAGCTAAACCACAGCGGTAATACGTGTGGGATGGAGAGGGAAGGGGGAAGGAGAGGGAAGGGAGGGGGGGGAAGGAATGGGAGGGGTAAGAGAGCACTTGTAGACTCTGTGGGAGGGGTAAATACACAAGACAAAATGGCTAATGCCAGGTCTCCAGATTTCCAGGTTTTGAGAGTTTTAAACCAAAAAAGAGACAGAGTGTAGGGTGAGAGTGTAGGGTGAGAGTGTAGGGTGAGAGTGTAGGGTGAGAGTGTAGGGTGAGAGTGTAGGGTGAGAGTGGAGGGTGAGAGTGGAGGGTGAGAGTGGAGGGTGGGAGTGGAGGGTGAGAGTGGAGGGCGAGAGTGGAGGGCGAGAGTGGAGGGTGAGAGTGTAGGGTGAGAGTGTAGGGTGAGAGTGTAGGGTGAGAGTGTAGGGTGAGAGTGGAGGGTGAGAGTGGAGGGTGAGAGTGGAGGGTGAGAGTGTAGGGTGAGAGTGGAGGGTGAGAGTGTAGGGTGAGAGTGGAGGGTGAGAGTGGAGGGTGAGAGTGGGTTTAGCGTAATGAAACAAGACAGGTTGCAGCCAGCATCTCCTACCTGTCGCTCCTCCCACTTCTGTACTAGATATATCTAAGAGGTCCTGGGATAAGGCTTGGTTGTTAGTGTGGGAGAGAGGGAGAGGGAGAGGGAGAGGAACAACACAAAAGACAACATTGTGTCACATTTTACACTTGAGCAACAATGCGAGATGCACTAAAGTCCTCTCCCCAGCAACTTAATCCTCACAGATGAGGATCAGCCAGTATAGGTGACTCCTCTCACCACTCCTCACTGTTCCTCTGCATGAGGCGGGAATCTGGTCTCTACCCCTCACTCCTTTTCCTCGTGGAGTGAGAGATCCTTCCCCCTCCAATCCCCTCTAACCTTCCTCTCACCGCTACCTCCTTCCCTACCCTCCCCCAAACCCCCATTAACATACCCTAACCCCCTCCTCTCCTACCCTACCCTCACTACCCCACCAGGTGCCCTCGGGTACTCACTGGAGACGAAGAAGACCTCTGAGAGGAGGATCCAGCGAGCCTGGAAGTAGAGCTGGAGCTTGACGAACTTGGCCACCCGGTGATGGAGTTTGATGGTGACGTTGCGGGCGTACTCGGAGACCGTGTCCTGCATGTACTGGTACTCCTCCGCCCGCGGGCTGTAGTACTTCCCGCCCACGCTGAACTGCACCCGCCCACGCGAGAATACCTGGGCGTGGGAAGATGGGAGCACAGGTGAGATGGGCGTGTTCTGGGAGGGAGGGAGAGAGGGATGGCGTGTATTCTGGGTGGGAGGGAGGGAGGGCAGATGTGAATGGAGGGACAGCCTGCACGGAGGGAGATATACAGGTAGCACGTAAGTAATTAACACAGTTGCCAAAGACTGTGGCATCACACTCCACCTGTATGATCAGAGAAAGTAATTGTTTAATCATCATATAATGCTGAGGTTGGTCTTGTGTCTGTGTGATTGATATAACTTATAGAGAAGGAAGGAGGCGAGTCCTGCTCCCTCGTGTTCCCCACATATCTCTGTTCGATACCTCTTACTATCCACTACAGAGTTTTTTATCCAGGCACGTAAACAGTCCCCAAGGCCTCTTCCAATCACGTGTGATCCCATTTCCGTATCGAAATAAAGATCATTATATTACACCTGCTCCAATTAAAGTCGCTTTTTTCAGAAGTCTGGTGGGAACGGTCTGAACATCAGAGCAACACTGTCGGGACGTTGGTGATCTTACTGCTATGTACAAACCCAACATCCTCAAAGTTCCGCACCTGGCCCAACTCCGTGGACTACCAGTAGTTGCCACCCATAGCACTAGGCTCTCAACCTTCAACAGTCTCATGCTGGAAGTGCCATTCTCAAGAACATCACTCCATCAGCGATCATACACTCCGAGGCTGACTCGCATCTGGAACTTGTTGGCCCAACAGATTAATACACGGGAGATCAGGTCACCTGATCACATGAAGGCTCTGGCACACAGTTGTCTACAGCCTCATCCTCTTATATGATTGTTACCTAATGTTGTTAATGAATAAGGTGTATTAATATTGATGCATATAAGATGCGCATGAAATAAATAGGTCTTTATATAGGATTAGGTTTCAATTGAGGTGAGGTTGGATTACATCTTTTACTTGTAGTGTCGCCAGGTACGTCAGTTGACGTCATTTATGAACACTAGTCTTAGTTAACAAAATACAACAGTACAAAAAAGACTGGCACAGAGAGAGAGAAAGAGAGCGAGAGAGAGAGGAAGAAAGAGGAGAGGGACGGATGGAGATGGGAAGAAGAGAGAGAGAGGGGGGGGAGAGTATTTGTGTTGGTGCTCATGTCGTTATGGTTACCGGAAGCAGCAGCACGCGCACATGCACGCACACACGCACGCACGCACACTTATGTACATATCTACACACACACCTACACATATCCCTGCATCCGTTACCACAACTACCACTGTCATTATCACCACCAGTACCACCACAACCACCACCACAGTCACCACCACAGCCACAGCCACCACCACCACAAGGAAGAGCATCACGCCGCCTCCCTCCCTGCTACAGGTCAGCCAGACTCAGCAGGGAGACGGGCAGCTAAGGTGATGGACATGACAATTATAACCTGTGGCACCCGAGTCCTGGAGAGCAACCTAATTACTTCTGGGTGCACGAGAGAGAGAGAGAGAGAGAGAGAGAGAGAGAGAGAGAGAGACAGAGACAGAGAGACAGAGAGAGAGACAGAGAGAGAGACAGAGAGAGAGAGACAGAGAGACAGAGAGAGAGACAGAGAGAGAGACAGAGAGAGAGACAGAGAGAGAGACAGAGAGACAGACAGAGAGACAGAGAGACACAGAGAGACACAGAGAGACACAGAGAGACACAGAGAGACAGAGAGAGACAGAGAGAGACAGAGAGAGACAGAGAGAGACACAGAGAGAGAGACAGAGAGAGAGAGACAGAGAGAGAGAGACAGAGAGAGAGAGACAGAGAGAGAGAGACAGAGAGAGACAGAGAGAGACAGAGAGAGAGAGACAGAGAGAGAGAGACAGAGAGAGAGAGACAGAGAGAGAGACAGAGACAGAGACAGAGAGACAGAGACAGAGACAGAGACAGAGACAGACAGAGAGAGACAGAGACAGACAGAGAGAGACAGAGACAGAGACAGACAGAGAGAGACAGAGACAGACAGAGAGAGACAGAGACAGAGACAGACAGAGAGAGACAGAGACAGAGAGACAGAGACAGAGACAGACAGAGAGAGACAGACAGAGACAGACAGAGACAGACAGAGACAGAGACAGACAGACAGAGACAGACAGCGATACACCTATACATCCAGAATCGAAAATACATGTGAACGTTCTTGAGCCATGAGCCTGCAACAGCCTACAACAGCCTGCAACAGCCTGCAACAGCCTACAACAGCCTACAACAGCCTGCAGCATGCTACCAGAGACATACAAGGTGGTGACAGATCCAATTCAATATCGAGTTGGTCCGCTGCTCCCACCAACTCTGGGTCCAGTCTCTCCTCCTCCGTCTACAGCTGCTGCAACTGTCAATCACACGGCAACTGCAATATTGACTGCTCAAAACACTCGCAGTTTGGAGCCAACTGCTAGAAGGACTGAACTGGCACAGACACAGTACTGTACTCGCCATCAGAGTCAAGCTTGTCAAGCTCATCAGCAACTAGAGCAAGGTCCACAGCAATGACAACAAGGTCCACAGCTACAACTGAATGAGCAACAAGGCGCAGGCGGTGAAAAAGAGACAGTCCCTTGCCTGACCAGTTGGCGGGGAAGGGGGGTGTAGCCACGGCTGCCGTGGGTACAATGTACGTGTCAGCTACCCAGCCACCCATACCCCAGCAGGCCACCCATACCCAAGGTTTGGGAGTTATTTTCTGCCTTACACGAGACAACAGATCTGTGTACCATTAGCCATTCACAGCCTGGAGGGCAGCCACCCCTCCCACACCTGCCTACACACACACACACACACCTGCAAGCGAGAGAAGCCAGTTCATTAGCATAATGTGTCAACATCATTACCACTGTTGGTGATCTGTCGCCCAGTCTCGTCAACACTGACAGTCCTGGTGTGGCTGTTGTGCTGGAAAAGTTTCCAGACGACACGACTCCTGAGACCTTTGCTAAGGTGGCTGGCCACACCTTATGGCTGCGTCCTAACGCGCGCGAAGGAGTTCTCTATTTCAGAAAATATGTGCATCCTCATCTGTCTTGACAGTGGCGTACATGATAATTTGGAGATGTATTTTGAAAATTATGCTTGAATCCTGGAATCAATGATTGATCCTTAGTCAATTTCCTCATAGTCAATCTCCAACAAGGTTGCAACTTCCTTTTAATGCAACATGGCATGATTTATGTAGAGGACCTCAAGCAGAATGTCATACCTTGCGACACTGATGAACTCTCTCGTTTTTTAACCTGGAAAAAAATTATCTTCGCCGCTCCTGCTACAGGTTCTCCCCTTGATCAAGACTGACGTATCCGGCGGCAGAGGTCACTATAGGCCCCTGTTACCTAGCAGTAAAATAGGTACCTGGTTGTTAGTCAGCTGTCACGGGCTGCTTCCTGGGGGTGGAGGCCTGGTCGAGGACTGGGCCGCGGGGACACTAAAGCCCCGAAATCATCTCAAGATAACCTCAAGATAGGTCCATGGGATATACTGGCTCACCAGAATGCCTTCACTGTGCTATCCTGACGGCACAGTGTCACACCACTACCTGTGAACTGTGATATGACACTGAGGATGTTGACGAGGCGCGGGGTAACAAGTGTCGTGAGAGGAGACAAGTGAGTACCTCACCTCACCTTTAACCTCATGTTCACAAGGGGTTTTATACGTACCTCATTATAATTTTAATGTCATTTCAGAATATTAAATTCTTGGGTGTTGATGAGATGTTTTCTATATGTACAGTTTTACCGACTTTTAACAGTTGGTTGTATGAATGACCGAGTTGTTCAGAAGCTCTGGATAATCTCTTGTCTTAACTATTATTTTATTGATACTAATGGACACAGATCATACATGGTGTCACCCGACACCACTAACTCTCACCCGACACCACTAACTCTCACCCGACACCACTAACTCTCACCCGACACCACTAACTCACACCAGACACCCCTAACTCTCACCCGACACCACTAACTCTCACCCGACACCACTAACTCTCACCCGACACCACTAACTCTCACCCGACACCACTAACTCACACCAGACACCCCTAACTCTCACCCGACACCACTAACTCTCACCCGACACCACTAACTCTCACCCGACACCACTAACTCACACCCGACACCACTAACTCTCACCCGACACCACTAACTCACACCAGACACCCCTAACTCTCACCCGACACCACTAACTCTCACCCGACACCACTAACTCACACCAGACACCCCTAACTCTCACCCGACACCACTAACTCTCACCCGACACCACTAACTCTCACCCGACACCACTAACTCTCACCCGACACCACTAACTCTCACCCGACACCACTAACTCTCACCCGACACCACTAACTCACACCAGACACCCCTAACTCTCACCCGACACCACTAACTCTCACCCGACACCACTAACTCACACCAGACACCCCTAACTCTCACCCGACACCACTAACTCACACCCGACACCACTAACTCTCACCCGACACCACTAACTCTCACCCGACACCACTAACTCACACCAGACACCCCTAACTCTCACCCGACACCACTAACTCTCACCCGACACCACTAACTCTCACCCGACACCACTAACTCTCACCCGACACCACTAACTCTCACCCGACACCACTAACTCACACCAGACACCACTAACTCACACCCGACACCACTAACTCTCACCCGACACCACTAACTCACACCAGACACCCCTAACTCTCACCCGACACCACTAACTCTCACCCGACACCACTAACTCTCACCCGACACCACTAACTCTCACCCGACACCACTAACTCTCACCCGACACCACTAACTCTCACCCGACACCACTAACTCACACCCGACACCACTAACTCTCACCCGACACCACTAACTCTCACCCGACACCACTAACTCTCACCCGACACCACTAACTCTCACCCGACACCACTAACTCTCACCCGACACCACTAACTCTCACCCGACACCACTAACTCTCACCCGACACCACTAACTCTCACCCGACACCACTAACTCTCACCCGACACCACTAACTCACACCAGACACCCCTAACTCACACCCGACACCACTAACTCACACCAGACACCACTAACTCACACCAGACACCCCTAACTCACACCAGACACCCCTAACTCACACCAGACACCCCTAACTCCCACCAGACACCCCTAACTCCCACCAGACACCCCTAACTCACACCAGACACCCCTAACTCACACCAGACACCCCTAACTCACACCCGACACCACTAACTCACACCAGACACCCCTAACTCACACCCGACACCACTAACTCACACCAGACACCACTAACTCACACCAGACACCACTAACTCACACCAGACACCACTAACTCACACCAGACACCACTAACTCACACCAGACACCCCTAACTTACACCAGACACCCCTAACTCACACCCGACACCACTAACTCACACCAGACACCCCTAACTCACACCCGACACCACTAACTCACACCAGACACCCCTAACTCACACCAGACACCCCTAACTCACACCAGACACCCCTAACTCACACCAGACACCCCTAACTCACACCAGACAACCCTAACTCACACCAGACACCGCTAACTCACACCAGACACCGCTAACTCACACCAGACACCGCTAACTCACACCAGACACCCCTAACTCACACCAGACACCACTAACTCACACCAGACACCCCTAACTCACACCAGACACCCCTAACTCACACCAGACACCGCTAACTCACACCAGACACCGCTAACTCACACCAGACACCACTAACTCACACCAGACACCGCTAACTCACACCAGACACCGCTAACTCACACCAGACACCCCTAACTCACACCAGACACCCCTAACTCACACCAGACACCCCTAACTCACACCAGACACCCCTAACTCACACCAGACACCCCTAACTCACACCAGACACCCCTAACTCACACCAGACACCCCTAACTCACACCAGACACCACTAACTCACACCAGACACCCCTAACTCACACCAGACACCCCTAACTCACACCAGACAACCCTAACTCACACCAGACACCCCTAACTCACACCAGACAACCCTAACTCACACCAGACACCGCTAACTCACACCAGACACCGCTAACTCACACCAGACACCCCTAACTCACACCAGACACCACTAACTCACACCAGACACCCCTAACTCACACCAGACACCCCTAACTCACACCAGACACCCCTAACTCACACCAGACACCCCTAACTCACACCAGACACCCCTAACTCACACCAGACACCCCTAACTCACACCAGACACCACTAACTCACACCAGACACCCCTAACTCACACCAGACACCCCTAACTCACACCAGACAACCCTAACTCACACCAGACACCGCTAACTCACACCAGACACCGCTAACTCACACCAGACACCACTAACTCACACCAGACACCGCTAACTCACACCAGACACCGCTAACTCACACCAGACACCGCTAACTCACACCAGACACCACTAACTCACACCAGACACCACTAACAAGTACAGACCCGAGTGTCCCTGACCACTGGAGCAGTGCTCACACAAGATTCGCGTGACCTCTGACCTCTGCTAGGTCACTAGTGGCAGCATAGCACCCTGAAGGCCAACTAGTGTGATGTGCCACTTACCTGCACATCCTTGGTGTGCATGTTGTTGGTGAAGATGTGCAGCGTTGAGAAGTTCCTGACGGAGTTGAACTCGAAGCTGATCTCCAGCGGCGATTGAGAGTCGTTCCTCCAGCCCACCCACTCGTACCCTGGGGCACACGACAGGTAGGTGTCAACACATCAGTATGCAAATGAGCCTCGCTTGGAGGATACAGGACTTGATACATATATTGCAATTACAGTGGCATCAGTAATTATATTCAACGTTATTGTGTAGTTTGGTACTTTGTCACATTCAAACAATGCAAAGGTGTCTCCCTTCCCCTTCTACACCTTTGTCTCACCTGTTCTCCCTACCTCACCTCTCTCCCTCCCTCCCTCACCTCTCTCCCTACCTCCCTCACCTCTCTCCCTCCCTCCCTCACCTCTCTCCCTCCCTCCCTCACCTCTCTCCCTCCCTCCCTCCCTCCCTCACCTCTCTCCCTCCCTCACCCCTCCCTCCCTCACCTTTGCCGTGGCCAATATCGGTGCGGAAGTTGTGGTCTCCGACGATGCCGTCGTGCAACTGGCCGAGGCCCCCGTAGAGGAAGCCCTCAGTGGTGGTGCCGTCGTAGCTCAGGTCCAGCAGCTCAACCTCTACCCCGCGGTCCTGTCCTTGTGGCATGGAGTACGACACCAGACCGTCTGTCAGGGAGACACAAGGGTTAGTATGGCGGAGGAAGGGGAAGACCGGAGTAGGTGAGGGTGTGGACACAGAGGGGACAAGGGAGGGGGTGGGGACACAGGGGGACAAGGGAGGGGGTGGGGACACAGGGGGACAAGGGAGGGGGAAGACAGTGGTTAATAGGAATGAGGAAATGAAAGGTTGGGGGTTTTAATACGTGTGAGGGAGGCAGAAAATGGGATTTAAAGAATTTCAAGACATCAATCCCGTCTTCAGGGAGAGGAGAGAGTGTGTGTGTACTCACCAAACTTCACTCGCCTGGTTGAGCTCTGGCTCTATAGACCCGCCTCTCACCTGTCAACCAACTGGTTTTTTATTGTTGAGCTTCGAGGAGCTAAAGAT
Source organism: Procambarus clarkii (assembly GCF_040958095.1). Lineage (NCBI taxonomy): Eukaryota > Metazoa > Arthropoda > Malacostraca > Decapoda > Cambaridae > Procambarus > Procambarus clarkii. Next base: position 18,168,894 of record NC_091227.1, on the reverse strand, counting down.
ATATAAATATAATTCATATGTAGGTAAAGATTATTGATCTGCTGGTGACGTAGTAATATTTTCAGTGTATCACCTTTGACCTGTACAATTTGGTGGTTGAAAGTGACTATATTTGTCCATGTGGGGACCGTTTTTCACAGACTACTGACTTTGTCAGTCCTTATAGGGACTTTGTCAGTCCTTATAGGGACTTTGTCAGTCCTTATAGTTAGGACTTAGACTAAGTCCTTATAGTTAGGACTTAAGGACTTAGGATTTATTGAGGGCATGGTGGAGAGAGAGTTCCTAGGGACTGGGACTTAGGACTTATTGAGGGCATGGTGGAGAGAGCCCCCAGGGACTTTGCAGTTTGTTAAGGTGTAGTGACTTAAGTTGCTCAGTACTATAAACTTTAACGTTGCGGTGTCTAGAAAGTCTGATATTGACAGTCCTTATATAGGGACTTTAAAGTTGGATGTCACCTTGAGTACAACCTAACCACGTCAACTTAGATGCACTGCTGACAAGTGTACCAATGTTCCTAAGTTTTAGGAAAACTTAAGCTCATGACTAGATTAACTTTACAGCATCTAGTAAATCTAGTGCACTAGTGTTGTTGAGTTCCGTGTACCTTAAGTTTGATCTGTGTACCGTAGCAGCATCTAGCGTCAGTGACAAGTGCCTATGTTGATTAAACTTTAATATTTGTAAGTAATATTTGTAAATAGAGTCCAAATACTGTCCCAGAGTACAAATATACTTATGAGAGTATAAGTCACCCATCTAAAGTGGTGCTTCGTTTACCGTAGACTTTCTGTAACCCTTGACTTTGTGAATTAAGTTGTGATTAAACTTGGGGGCAGAAGTGCCTGATATGGAGAAGGGAGAGTGTACACCACTAACCCCCCCCTCTCCCACCACATCCCCTTTCCCATCAGATCTCCCTTCCCTTCCCATCCCCCCCCCTGCCTCACGGCGCTCTCATCCGGACAAATTAAAGCCAGCCTGGAACAGAAGTGAACATCAAATCGGACAGATAAAACCATGAGAGGGGGGGGGGGTATCCCCGGGCATGTTCGGATAAGCGAGGTTGAGAGCGTCGCAATGATCACACTGTAATTAAGTCAACGTTTATGCCCCCTGGTGGTCATTGTACGAGAGGTCAGAGGTCGCCGGCCACCATACGGAGAGTATTTTGGGGGGAGTTTTCAGGGCAGAGGAAATGTCAGTATATGTAAATTTCTGGGCTGTCGAGGGTGCTTTGGTAGTGGCATTGTGCAGGCAGACAGGGGAGGGTTAGGCAGGCAGGCAGGGGTTAGGCAGGCAGGAAGGCAGGCAGACAGGCAGGCAGGCAGGCAGGCACACAGGCAGGGGAGGGATAGGCAGGCAGGGAGGCAGGCAGGGAGGCAGGCAAGGAGACAGGCAGGCAGGCAGGCAGGTAGGCACACAGGCAGGGGAGGGATAGGCAGGCAGAGAGGCAGGCAGGGAGGCAGGCAAGGAGACAGGCAGGCAGGCAGGCAGGCAGACAGGCAGGCAGGCAGGCAGGCAGGTAGGCAGGTAGGCAGGTAGGCAGGCAGGCAAGGAGACAGGCAGGCAGGCAGGCAGGCAGGCAGGCAGGCAGGCAGGCAGGTAGGCAGGTAGGCAGGTAGGCAGGTAGGCAGGAAGGCAGGCAGGCAGGTAGGCAGGGGTCAGGCAGGCAGGCAGACAGGCAGGCAGGCAGGCATGGAGGGGAAGGGTTAGGCAGGCATGGAGGGGAAGGGTTAGGCAGGCATGGAGGGGAAGGGTTAGGCAGGCATGGAGGGGAAGGGTTAGGCAGGCATGGAGGGGAAGGGTTAGGCAGGCATGGAGGGGAAGGGTTAGGCAGGCATGGAGGGGAAGGGTTAGGCAGGCATGGAGGGGAAGGGTTAGGCAGGCATGGAGGCAGGTCAGACCACACCATACCAGGCCAGGCCAAATAACGTGGGGCCTCAGTAAACAAAATATCACACAAACCAACTACACAAAAATCCAAGAAAATGCAAGGTGAAAGGGCCCCCATAAGCCTATCCCTGGAGGAATATGTAAACTGAGTAACACCAGCGAGGTGTGCGATGCTGACACGTACATTCCTCTATACTCCAAGAGCCAGCTGGGAGCTGAAACCTATCTATGCTTCGTCAGTACTAGAATATGTAGCCATAATGTGGGATTCCCATTTGTAAAACACACACACACACACACACACACACAGTTCACACAGTAGTTAGTAAAACAGTTAAATGACAGTTGAGAGGCGGGCCGAAAGAGCAAAGCTCAACCCCCGCAAGCACAACTAAGTGAGTACACGCACGCACAATAGGCCGCCATATTGGAACACACACATATAACCTTCCTGGCCGCCATATTGAAACACTTGCGAAGTTTCCTTGACTACCACACTCAAACGTTTCACCTGTCCTCTCTGGCCGCCATGTTTCAACATTTACATCCACAAGCGGCAAAGGGCCACTAAATTACTACTGATACCTCCCCCTCCCTCCCTGCTCCCCCCCCTTGCAGCTGTTGGCACCGCGGCCTGCAATGTTGCACACCATATGTTTCCAAGGTGTGGGATGCTGGTGTACGTTGACCGTGTCTGTCCCTCTGTGTGCTCTGATGCCTCGGTGGTACAGCATTCAACGTTCGTGTAGTTCAGTGTTCGTGTACATCAACATTCGTGTACACAGTCTACAAACTAGGAGCTGTTAATGTACATTAGATCATCTTAAATCCTGGGAATATAAAATTATTGATTTATAAATCAAAATAGAATTTATTCATATTAGGAGGAAGCAAGCGTATATGGCAAGTTTATGAGGAATATATAAATGCGGTATATTTATATTAGGGTAAAGGTGGAGCCATCTATTGGCTGGCTGGTCAGTTGACTTGTCGAACAAAGGCGAGGCAGGCTGGTAATTACTCCTCCCTGATGGAACTATGTCCTGGAGCGACCAGACTGTGTTGGATAGCCCCATAATAGAATTTGCTTGTTTCACCAGATTCCTAGAATGGTTACCCCCACTCTATATCATTTTACGTGATATACCCCTTACCTTTACATACCTTTACCCTAATATACCCTTTAATTTTCCCTTTTAACCCTCCCCCCCCCCCCCACCATCACCTCAACGCGTTCTTAAATTCAGTGTAGTGGACGAGACTAAGTGAACTCTGGGTGGTGAACTCCGTAGAGTTATCAATGCTTCCCCTTGGCCCAAAATTGAAGTTGAATTAGACCTAGGTAACCCCATCTATTGTCAAGACTATATTATTCCAAACTTTCGGGTCTAACAGGATAAACATTACTGACTACCAAAGGCCTGAAAGCACTAGTATAAAAAATCTGATTTGTTCAGATCCGAAACCTATGTATATGGGCAGCACAAAACGTGGACCAGACTGTGCGACACAGTGGTTGCCAGGATCAGGTTGGGTTACCTGTGGCAGGTGGCTACCGTTACCTGTGGCAGTCCAGTACACCAGCTGAGAGACAGACAGACAGACAGACAGACAGACAGACAGACACACACACACACAACTAGGTGAGTACAACTAGGTGAGTACACACACACACACACACACACAGACAGACACACAGACAGACAGACACACACACACACACACACACACACACACACACACACACACACACACACACACACACACACACAGACACACAGACAGACAGACACACAGACACACACACACACACACACACACACACACACACACACACACACACACACACACACACACACACACACACACACACACACACACACACCCCATACCCCTATACCCACCTGTGTAAGGGCAACCGATGAGTTCTACCCTCATACAGACAGTCCGTGGATGGGGGGAGTAGGGTACGAACCGCACCTTGGAGGCCAGGATAGGGGGCACCAGTTCGTTCCTCACAGCCATGTACGTGTTGCTGTTGCCCTTCAGGATCTGAAACACACAAATCTCCGAGGTAGAGAACATGTCTCTCTGCTTCACTTAGCAATACTCAAGAATCAGTTAACGAATCGATAACAACCTTCTGATTAACGTTAACTTAAACGTAGTACACGACAATTAATGTAGACAATATAAATAGTTAAATTACTCGGATTAAGCAACTGGTTAGTGAAGAGATGTTGAGATATGGTGGACAGGCATTCAAAGAGAACCCACACGTCTTAGAAGAGAACCCACATTTCTCAGAAGAGAACCCACATTTCTCAGAAGAGATCCCCACACGTCTCAGAAGAGAACCCACATGTCTCAGAAGAGAACCCACACGTCTCGGCAGAGAACCCACACGTCTCGGCAGAGAACCCACACGTCTCAGAAGAGAACCCACACGTCTCAGAAGAGAACCCACACGTCTCAGAAGAGAAGCCACACGTCTCAGAAGAGAACCCACACATCCTAGGCGACTACATACCCCTAGGAGCATGCACATATCCTGGAAAAGCGCACACATCCTCAGAGAACGCACCCATCTTATGAGAGCGCGCACAACCTCAGAAGATCGCGAGCGTTCACACGCTTATATAAGGACACTACAATATGTCTGGCAACCCAGCCTCATTTCCTCACGTCTCATTCCTCACACGTCCTGCCTCGTAGCCAACATGTACACCCAGCCCACAACACAACAGGAGTGCCACGAGCGGTGTCAAAAGCACCATTAATCAGGTCGTCATTAGCCCGCTCCAAGAGGCACTATAATGGTGCCATGGAGGTGAATAGATGCATGGTGGGTGCTGGAGAGAGGGGGTGAGGGGGGGCAGGAAGGGAGAGATGAGTTTGATGAGTGTATGGATGAATGAAGCTATGGGAGGTAGGTAGTATCCACACACACAATTAGAGGTTTGGTTAATGACTAATTTGATGCCTTAATGACTTAAGACCCCAAAATGGTACCATGTGAATACCACCTGCATATGCAAGACTAGCAAAGGTCTACTTTTCAAAAACTGAGCACGGAATCCCTCAGAATAACACACACGACGTATGTCAGACCAATCCTAGAGTATGCAGTTCCAGTATAGCACCCGACACCTACACCCCCTCCCTTTAACACGTCCCTACCCCTGATATATCACCCGTTTGTTTCTTATATTAATATTCCTATCCTCAACCTTCACCTACCTCCTACTTCCCAACACCCCCTTCCCCCCTACTCCCTTCTACCTCCAACTTTCCCTACTCCCTCCTACCTCCATCCCCCCACCTACCCCTCCCCATATGACACACACACACACACACACACACACACACACACACACACACACACACACACACACACACACACACACACACACACACCAGCAATATCACAAGTCAAACCATTGGAAGAGACTAAAAGATGACCAAATCACTGGCTGAAAATACTACTTTGCCTCCCCCCACCCCCTCCTCCCACCCCAGGCACTCCTCCCCACCCCAGGCACTCCTCCCCACCCCAGGCATTCTCCCCACCATTCCCCCGTCTCCCCCACCCCCTCCCCAGCGCACAACAGCACCCCACCCGGGATATTTAGCAGAGAGCGCGACATTAGGCCCTGAATATCGGGCAATATCATGCATAATGTAGTGGGGGGAGAGTAGGGGTCCCGCCCCCCCCATGGAGGGGGAAGGGGGAGAGGAAGTGTGGAAGGGGAGTTGATGTGGAAGAAGGGGGGGGGGGGGTAGTGTGGAAGAGAAGGATAGGTGTGGGTAGGGTAGGTGACGAAGATGGGCTAGAGACAGGAACACGAGAGTGAGTAATGAGTAAGATGGTAGGAAGATGGAATGGGCAGAAGGTGAGAGGGAAGGGCATATGGCCTGAAAGGAGGGGGGGGGAGCAAGAAAGGCAGGGGGAGGGGGAGCAAGGAAGGCAGAGACCGCAAGAGGCCACGAGACAGAGAGAGAGAGGAAGGAGAGGAGGCACAAGAGGCTGAGTGCCTCTTCCTTGCCCACTCAGAGTGGCCCTCATCTACATAAGGGCCAATACTGGAATGAAAAGGATAAAGATAGTGGCATATAGTCTTGCAGGGGGCGCCCCCTGCCCCCGCCCCTCTGTTCACACTCGGTACATGTGGTGCGGAGGGGTGTGGTGGGGAGGGGTGTGGTGGGGATAAATGGAGGGGGAGAAGAGAGTTGAGGAGGAGCTATAGTAAGACCAAATGGGGAAAGAGGTAAAGGTCGGGGGCTGGTAGGAGGCATGGTGGGCTGGTAGGAGGCATGGAGGGGGCTGGTAGGAGGCATGGAGGGCTGGTAGGAGGCATGGAGGGGGCTGGTAGGAGGCATGGTGGGCTAGTCGGAGCCATAGTAGGCAGGTAGGAGGCATGGAGGGGCTGGTAGGAGCCCTCGCACCATCAACTGTTGGTTGGTTAAAGATATCTCTGCAGTCCATTACAGTCTGGATAGTTAATAAGGTTACTTGTTTAACAAATGCAGCCACCACTCCTCCGTTACTTTTAAAACTTAGGCTAATTAACTCTGTAGGAGATTATTCAACTAGCACCAGTAACTTTGGGAACTTAACCTTTTTTATATATTGATGAACAAATCCACAAGGGCCGTGACGAGGATTCGAACCTACGTCCGAGAGCATCCCAGACGCTGCCTTAATCGACTGAGCTATGACATGGTAAAAAAAAAAAAAGTTGAAACCAGAAGTTCTACTGAACTTACTTGGATCCTGCAGCCTCTCCGAGACACAAACCAGGGTTTTACACAACTCCCCCCATGCACTCGAGCTATGTCAATATACACAACTCCCCCACTCGAGCATGGGGGAAGTTGTGTGGTGCAACACAGCCCATTATGTTCAGTCAATTGGTTGTAGACCCAGGAAAGGATGCATTTGTTAATTTAGGGGCGACGACGATTGTGGGACTAGGAAGGGGTAGAGCTTGAGGGCAAGGTGCCTTTAGGGTTGGAGTCTAGACTTCACCTTCAAGGATGTAAGAGCCAAAGATTTTAGAGTGTCAACTGGGAGTGCAAAGAGGGGGTGAGTGATCTAACACAAAGCGACAACATCGGCTGAGGAGAGCAGTGGAAAGGTAATGTCTGCGAGATTCACAGCACAACGGGTAGTCCATCAGTAATTATAAGGTGTTTTCCAGATTCCTTTATAAATTGTTAGCAAAGATTTATAGGTTAATAACAAATACATATTGTAGATTATAATTTAAAATTTACCACACTAATTTGTGAAAGGCAGAATAAGAGAATATTACAAATGACCAAAATAACATAAATTTCAAGATATTTATGATTATAAAACACTGTACATAGGTTTGGACATAATGTATATACATGTTTTTATGTATTATCTGTTTTACAGTTTTTCCCAGTAAACATCTGCACCTTATGACAGCCTCTGACATTGTTGAAATTATGGCTTGCATTGTTACTGTATTCAAAGTATATTAGCCTTGATTAGGACTGACGAAGAGCACTTAAGACATTAATTAGTTTCTAAACGAAATTTCAGCATATCATTTTATAAAGAATTAAAACTGCAAGTCTCTCTAAATTGTTAAGGAATATTCTTATCTAAGGAAATCTTAACACACAGTGCCAATCAAAAATACTGGCTTCTTTTCTTGTGTTACTATTAAAAATAATCAGTCTGACATTGCTAATATAGTATTAAAATGGCGAAAATTACTATAGGCTGTATGTAGACCACGGGACGAGTTTCTGAATCCATTATTTATGAATCTCGAAAGCTTTTATCCCCTGTTTTGATTTATAATATACTAATTAAAGTAAATCAGTATATTACTTATTACACTAAATTATAATATTACTGATTAAAAGTAACTAACGGAATGTAAAACATTGGAGCGCAAACTAGCACAGCACGAGAAATTGAAATAAGTTTATTGAGGTAAAATACACACAAAGGGATGAGGTAGCTCAAGCTATTCTCACCCCGTTCAGTACATCGTGTTACTACATACATAGACACACATCACAAGCAATAAACGTATTACCGAACATTCTGAGAGATAAACATATACATTAACTAGCACAGCACGAGGATATGGTCGTTAAGCACTGTGACGTCACCAATGACGCTGTGTTAGGCAAGAAGGTCAGGAGCGGACGGCGTCGCCTCAGTGTCGGGCTGACAGCCAACAGACGTAGTTCCTTAGGCGGTGTTCCGCTTCTTACTTCATTTGCAGCTACACCGGTCATCAGGTAAGGTTACCGTGGACTTTATTGCTCAATGTATTAACTCATATAAGGTGCAGGTGTCGATATTTAATTATGGTGTGACCTGGTTGTTGGCGTAGCGTAATGTGGGCTCTGTTATCTGTGATGCCTTTATAGGGACGGTGATATTTGGGTGGCGTATGATAGAATTGGTAAAGTTATTTACATGGAAACCTAGTTGATGTATCCTAACAATAGTATTAATAATTAGCTTCGTTTAAGATTTAGCCGTACAGCATTAAGTAACTGGTCCACAATTATTTTTGTTTTTAAATCTGCATTAGAACGGGCAAGTCTAAATATCTGGGCAGTACGTAAGATATTTAAGTACGTGGCACGTTTAAAATGCAATAATTATTAGAGTAATGAGTAAAAGATACAACTTGCTGCAGAATTTTGGTGATTTGTTGCTAAATTTTAGCCAGCTGTCATATTACTTAAATTTTTAAATGGCTTCTAGGTACTGCAAGGCACTAAATGTACCGCTTATTCCTTTGGCGTAGCGTTGATAGTAGTTGGTGGCAGTTTATGGGTATCTTCTGTGGCTTAATGGTCTGAGGGTGTTTTCACAGCCCCCCCCGGGGCTCGCAGAACTAGGCTGCTTCGATGAATCTTGATGCTTTTAAAACTTAATGGTATTAAACCCACTTTTTTTACTTTACGGAAGTCCACACTCGCCTGTTATGTAATTCGCGGAACCAATTTCATCCGAATTACTTTGGTTAAGACCGGGTATTTGGCAAGTTATGCAAGTTTGAATTTCTTCAGTCTTGATATCTGTAGTGTCCATTGCAGCAGATAAACAAATTTTCAGGTACAGTAGTTCTAATAGTTTGTGGTTAGGTAGAAATTGAAAATTTTTATTTTGGTATTGTATTAAATCTTCCTTCCACCCCTCCCCCACTACTTGGGCAATTTTCCTAGTTCATGTGGTTTCTTCAGTAGTGCGAAAGTTGTATTGTAAAGCTTTCAGTAAAGTTTATATTCAGTGGGGCCGTAATTGGTAAACGTAGATATCTGCGTGTCTGGGATCACATTGTTTTCCCAGACAGTCAATTTTGTAAGTAATTAAGTGTTGGCATGTCGCTAATTTACGGGCTACTAGTGGACATGCCACGTCTTATGGGGGCGTAATGTTAATCAGTCATGGTATCGGTAGTCGCTAGAATGCGTGGTAATATTGTTTGGAATGGCAACTTAAAAGCTATTAGGATGAATGTATCAAATTAAGAATTTAAATTTATTGCAAAAGGTTTAGTACTAAAGTTTGTACCCTGGTGTTGCCCTATATATCAAAAGATTACAAAGACGCGAGGGTATACAATGTTATACAGAGAAATTATAATTTGTTGAACAAAAATAACCTTAAGACTTTCATAAATTTATGATAATTTATAAATCATTGTAATGGTATAAATAACTTTAATGTTTTGTTTTTCTAGGGTCTGGCTCGACATTGGCCACGAGTCTTCTTGAGAAATAACTTTCAAAGTGAACGGAAGACTAGTCAGTCACAAGGCACAGAACTAGTTCTGGCGTGACGTAGCTGCAAGTCTCGATAGAGGTGGTTGGACAGTGTTGAACACGGGGCGGCTGGCAACGTTGCAGGAATATCTGAAAGAAAAGGCAAGTTGTTAAAACGTTCAGTTAATATTTATCATTTAGCAGGAAATTGTTGGAAAGGATATTCTGCAGAATTATAGAAAGAGCATCTGTGGGACATTAGAAACTGTTAGTATTAACTAGTTTACTTGTCTTGGTTATGAGACTTGGGTTTAGGAGGCAGTAAAAATGCCAGTTAAAATATAGAAATTAATGGAATAGGCTACCATAATTAGAGAAATATCGATAGATGAGCTTTGTAGCGGCATGATTCAAAGATAGTGTAAAGGATGAATGGTAGTGTTCATGACGTTGTAATTGGGAGGACCTAATAGTGTTCGGTGAAAATAATTTAGGGCATTATGAATAGTTAGCAGGGGGGGGGGGGAGTGACGAACTGTGGAAGGCGTTGCTTCTGCACCACTAGAATTTGCAACTAGCAATATTGAACGTTGAGTTTGCAAGAATACTGCAGTTTCTTACTGGTTAGTGTAAATGTTAGGAAGAATGAAGGAATGTACATATTCTTCAGTTGACTATAACGGTAAGTGTTTAGCAGTTTTAATGTCAAATGGTATAAATTGGTATTCGATGAAGTATGGTTGACGGGCCATTTTGTTAGTGAAAACGTGTAAAAGTAATATAAAGGGAGGAAACGTGACTACTAATGATAACTTTCAGAACATCGTAGATTTGTGGTAGAATGGTGGTTAGAGAATAGTTTGTAGTAGGAAATAGTTTGGTGTGTAGTTACTCTAGCTAAAGTGTTGGAAGGACAAGTAGAGAAACGTGAATATTGAAATTAATGCAAACATTTTAACTTTACAGACGCAGTATAGAAAATGGATGAAGACGGGTGGCTGTAGCAGTAAGAAGGCCGGTGAAGCATAGACTGCAAAATTGGGAAGCAAGATGCAAAATAAGTTGTAAATCTGTGGATTGTGTACTTTGAAACTGTTCTTAGAACAATAGAATCTGTTCCCTCTTATGTTTAATATCTGGTGTATGGCGTTATGACTATTGTTCGGCTGGTTTTCTACATTAACAATGTGGGTCCAATGAATGATGATCGTATTGGAATAAATATCCCGTAATTATAGAAGTTAATGTTTACAGCTGTTTGTGTATTCTTTAACGGCTGGCTATGCACAGTTTGTCTAAAAGCCATGTTTATTGTTGTAACATTGTCTAGGCCCAGTGTATGTGACAGTGGCTAGAATTTAAAATGTTTAATAAAGTGTTCATATTGGATAAGAAGTGTATGAAAATGTCCCAAATGGCTTTAGTCCTCTTGATGTAAAAGTTTAACCACTAAGTGTTAGTGTCAATGTTAAAATGGTTGTTCCTAAGGGTTTAAAGTGGTGTTGACTGATCACCTTGTTCCTAAAGAGCATTTTGGTGAAACAGGCTGTACACTAAATGACGCAAATTGGTTTATAGGGAATATTTTTGTCGACCGTAATCCTCACCTAGGTGGTGTTAAATACTTGGTATTAATAGATGCAATCTTGTGGAATATAATAAATATGAGCAACATGAACCTTGGTGTTTTACTTTGACAGTACTTATGTTATCAATGTAAAGAAACGTGACTCGTTTTTGTTACATTTTTCTTAGGTCAGTTGTACATAAGTTTTATAACCATATTTATTGCTGTTTACTTGGTTTAAAATTCATCGTATTAGTCTGTTTCTTGTAAAATGTTGGTGCTTTTAATGTCTGTGTCCCTTGGTGTGGTATAGGAGTGACAATGATGGTAGCATCAGTGAAACGTTATCACACTACGTATGTGCATCTTGAAAAGAGTGAAACAAAATTGGGGGAGGAGGGGGGAGTGAACAGCACAGATGTGTAAAGAACGTTGAAGGGGTTAAATACAAGCACATTGTCGTGAAGTCTGCCTGATAGTGTCCTTACCGTAAATTAAGGTTCTCACAGTAGCAGTAAGTGAAGAGTAATATGAAGACCTTTCACTCCATGCGACGAAGATGACTCAAAATTTACAAGAATTCTGCGTCGCAGAATTCAAGTTACAAGACTGGGGGAGTATGGGGAGTGGGGGAGCGTAGGGGGATACTGGGGGAGTATGGGGAGTGGGGGGGAGTAGGGGGATACTGGGGGAGTATGGGGAGTAGGGGGGAGTAGGGGGATACTGGGGGAGTATGGGGAGTGGGGGGGAGTAGGGGGATACGGGGGTACTGCAGGAGTGGGTCGAGTATGGGGAGTGGGGGAGAGTAGGGGGATACTGGGGGAGAGTTGCGGAGTATGGGGGATAATGCAGGAGTGCAGGAGTCCTGTGTCGTTTTATTTTTCCAAAATTTCTAGTGATTTGAGGCGAATTTCTTGTGAATTTTGTGCTATCTTCGTCGTATGTAGTGAAATGTCGTCGTTTGTCGTGTTGTGTCGTCGTTTGTCGTGTTGTGTCGTCGTTTGTCGTGTTGTGTCGTTTTATTTTTTCCAAAATTTCTTGTGATTTGAGGCGAATTTCGTGCTATCTTCGTCGTATGTAGTGAAATGTCGTCGTTTGTCGTGTTGTGTCGTCGTTTGTCGTGTTGTGTCGTCGTTTGTCGTGTTGTGTCGTTTTATTTTTTCCAAAATTTCTTGTGATTCGTGGCGAATTTCGTGCTATCTTTGTCGTATGTAGTGAAATGTCGTAGTTTGTCGTGTTGTGTCGTCGTTTGTCGTGTTGTGTCGTTTTATTTTTTCCAAAATTTCTTGTGATTTGAGGCGAATTTCGTGCTATCTTCGTCGTATGTAGTGAAATGTCGTCGTTTGTCGTGTTGTGTCGTCGTTTGTCGTGTTGTGTCGTCGTTTGTCGTGTTGTGTCGTCGTCTGTCGTGTTGTGTCGTTTTATTTTTTCCAAAATTTCTTGTGATTTGAGGCGAATTTCGTGCTATCTTTGTCGTATGTAGTGAAATGTCGTCGTTTGTCGTGTTGTGTCGTCGTTTGTCGTGTTGTGTCGTTTTATTTTTTCCAAAATTTCTTGTGATTTGAGGCGAATTTCGTGCTATCTTCGTCGTATGTAGTGAAATGTCGTCGTTTGTCGTGTTGTGTCGTCGTTTGTCGTGTTGTGTCGTCGTTTGTCGTGTTGTGTCGTCGTTTGTCGTGTTGTGTCGTCGTTTGTCGTGTTGTGTCGTTTTATTTTTTCCAAAATTTCTTGTGATTTGAGGCGAATTTCGTGCTATCTTCGTCGTATGTAGTGAAATGTCGTCGTTTGTCGTGTTGTGTCGTCGTTTGTCGTGTTGTGTCGTCGTCTGTCGTGTTGTGTCGTTTTATTTTTTCCAAAATTTCTTGTGATTTGAGGCGAATTTCGTGCTATCTTTGTCGTATGTAGTGAAATGTCGTCGTTTGTCGTGTTGTGTCGTCGTTTGTCGTGTTGTGTCGTTTTATTTTTTCCAAAATTTCTTGTGATTTGAGGCGAATTTCGTGCTATCTTCGTCGTATGTAGTGAAATGTCGTCGTTTGTCGTGTTGTGTCGTCGTTTGTCGTGTTGTGTCGTCGTTTGTCGTGTTGTGTCGTCGTTTGTCGTGTTGTGTCGTTTTATTTTTTCCAAAATTTCTTGTGATTTGAGGCGAATTTCGTGCTATCTTCGTCGTATGTAGTGAAATGTCGTCGTTTGTCGTGTTGTGTCGTCGTTTGTCGTGTTGTGTCGTCGTCTGTCGTGTTGTGTCGTTTTATTTTTTCCAAAATTTCTTGTGATTTGAGGCGAATTTCGTGCTATCTTTGTCGTATGTAGTGAAATGTCGTCGTTTGTCGTGTTGTGTCGTCGTTTGTCGTGTTGTGTCGTTTTATTTTTTCCAAAATTTCTTGTGATTTGAGGCGAATTTCGTGCTATCTTCGTCGTATGTAGTGAAATGTCGTCGTTTGTCGTGTTGTGTCGTCGTTTGTCGTGTTGTGTCGTCGTTTGTCGTGTTGTGTCGTTTTATTTTTTCCAAAATTTCTTGTGATTTGAGGCGAATTTCGTGCTATCTTCGTCGTATGTAGTGAAATGTCGTCGTTTGTCGTGTTGTGTCGTCGTTTGTCGTGTTGTGTCGTCGTCTGTCGTGTTGTGTCGTTTTATTTTTTCCAAAATTTCTTGTGATTTGAGGCGAATTTCGTGCTATCTTTGTCGTATGTAGTGAAATGTCGTCGTTTGTCGTGTTGTGTCGTCGTTTGTCGTGTTGTGTCTTTATTTTTTCCAAAATTTCTTGTGATTTGAGGCGAATTTCGTGCTATCTTCGTCGTATGTAGTGAAATGTCGTCGTTTGTCGTGTTGTGTCGTCGTTTGTCGTGTTGTGTCGTCGTTTGTCGTGTTGTGTCGTCGTTTGTCGTGTTGTGTCGTCGTTTGTCGTGTTGTGTCGTTTTATTTTTTCCAAAATTTCTTGTGATTTGAGGCGAATTTCGTGCTATCTTCGTCGTATGTAGTGAAATGTCGTCGTTTGTCGTGTTGTGTCGTCGTTTGTCGTGTTGTGTCGTTTTATTTTTTCCAACATTTCTTGTGATTTGAGGCGAATTTCGTGCTATCTTCGTCGTATGTAGTGAAATGTCGTCGTTTGTCGTGTTGTGTCGTCGTTTGTCGTGTTGTGTCGTCGTCTGTCGTGTTGTGTCGTTTTATTTTTCCAAAATTTGTGATTTGAGGCGAATTTTTTGTGAATTTTGTGCTATCTTCGTCGTATGTAGTGAAATGTCGTCGTTTGTCGTGTTGTGTCGTCGTTTGTCGTGTTGTGTCGTCGTTTGTGTCGTCGTTTGTCGTGTTGTGTCGTCGTTTGTCGTGTTGTGTCGTCGTCTGTCGTGTTGTGTCGTCGTCTGTCGTGTTGTGTCGTCGTCTGTCGTGTTGTGTCGTCGTCTGTCGTGTTGTGTCGTTTTATTTTTTCCAAAATTTCTTGATTTGAGGCGAATTTCGTGCTATCTTCGTCGTATGTAGTGAAATGTCGTCGTTTGTCGTGTTGTCGTCGTCTGTCGTGTCGTGTCTTTATTTTTTCCAAAATTTCTTGTGATGAGGCGAATTTGTGAATTTTATGCCATCTTCGTCATATGTAGTGAAATGTCGCTTGTGTTTGCCACCATTTCTTGTGAACTGTGTGTTATCTTCGTATGTAGTTAAATGTCGTCGTCTGTTGTGTTATGTTTTATTTTGCCACCAATTGTGTTGCGACGCAAAATTCTTGTAAATTGCGCGTTATCTTCGTCGCATGGAGTGAAAGGTCTTCGTATTACTTTTCACTTGCTGCTACTATGAAAACCTTTATTTACATTGAGGACACTCAGGCTGACTTCACGACAATGTGCCATCCATTCAACCCCTTCAACGTTCTATACACACTTGTCCTGTACACTTCCCCCAATTTTGTTTTATTCTTTTCAAGATGCACATGAAGTAAATTAAACATTTCACTGATGCCACTACCATTATCAAACCCCTACTATACCACACACAAAGACACACCGACATTAAAAGCACCAACACTTTACAAGAAACAGACGAATACGATGAATTTTTAACCAAGTAAACAGCAATATATATGGTTAGAAAACTTATATACAACTGACCTAAGAAAAATGTAACTACGTTAGAAAAACGCGTCGTTAAAAACAAAACACTAAGGTTCATGTTCATATTTATATTCCACAAGGTTGCAACTATTGATAATAAGTATTTAACACCACCTAGGTGAGGATTACAATTGACAAAAATATTCCCTATAAACCAATTGCCTTCATTCAGTAAAGCCTGTTTCACCAAAATGCTCTTAAGGTAAGGTAATTATCAAAAGAAGGCACCAAACCGGGCCAAAATGCTCTTAAGGAACAAGGTGATCAGTCAACTTAAAACCCTCAGGAACAACCCTTCTAACAACATTAACCACAAAGTGTTACTGTGTCAAACTTACATCAAGAGTACTAAAGCCATTTGGGACAGTTCATACACTTCATATCCAATAAGAACACTTTATTAACAAACCTTCAAATTCTAGCCACTGTCACACACTGGGCCTAGACAATGTTACAACAATAAACATGGCTTTGTAGATATATAAACTGTGCATAGCCAGCCGTTAAAGAATACACAAACGGCTGTAAACATTAACGTCTATAATTAAGGGATATTTATTCCAATACGAACATTTATCGGAACCACATTGTTAATACAGAAAACCAGCCGAACAATAGTCATAACACCATACACCAGATATTATACATAAGAGGGAACAGATTCTAAAAACAGTTTCAAAGTACACAATACAGATTTACAACTTTCCTTTATTTTGCATCTTGCTTCTCAATTTTGCAGTCTATGCTTCACCGTCCTTACTGCTACAGCCACCCGTCTTCATCCATTTTCTATACTGCGTCTGTAAAGTTAAAATGTGTGTATTAATTTCAATATTCACGTTTCTCTACTTGTCCTTCCAACACTTTAGCTAGAGTAACTACACACCAAACTATTTCCTACTACATACTATTCTACAACCACCATTCTACCACAAATCTACGATGTTGTAAAAGTTATTAGTAGTCACGTTTCCTCCCTTTATATTACTTTTACACGTTTTCACTAACAAAATGGCCCGTCAACCATACTTCATCGAATACCAATTTATCCCATTTGACATTAAAACTGCTAAACACTTACCGTTATAGTCAACTGAAGAATATGTACATTCCTTCATTCTTCCTAACATTTACACTAACCAGTAAGAAACTGCAGTATTCTTGCAAACTCTCAACGTTCAATATTGCTAGTTGCAAATTTTAGTGGTGCAGAAGCAACGCCTTCCACAGTTCGTCACTCCCCCCCCTGCTAACTATTCATAATGCCCTAAATTATTTTCACCGAACACTATTAGGTCCTCCCAATTACAACGTCATGAACACTACCATTCATCCTTTACACTATCTTTGAATCATGCCGCTTCAAAGCTCATCTATCGATATTTCCCTACTAATTATGGTAGCCTATTCCATTAATTTCTATATTTTTACTGCCTCCTAAACCCAAGTCTCATAACTAAGACAAGTAAACTAGTTTAATACTAACCGTTTCTAATGTCCCACAGATGCTCTTTCTATAATTCTGCAGAATATCCTTTCCAACAGTCCTGCTAAATGATAAATATTAACTGAACGTTTTAACAACTTGCCTTTTCTTTCAGATATTCCTGCAACGTTGCCAGCCGCCCCGTGTTCAACACCGTCCAACCACCTCTATCGAGACTTGCAGCTACGTCACGCCAGAGCTAGTTCCGTGCCTTGTGACGGACTAGTCCTCCGTTCACTTGAAGTTTCTCAAGAAGACTCGTGGCCAATGTCGAGCCAGACCCTAGAAAAACAAAACATTATATTTATACCATTACAATGTTTTATAAAGTATCAAATAAATTTATGAAAAAGTCGTAAGGGTATTTTTGTTCAACAAATTATAATTTCTAACATTTTATACCTCTTGTTTTTGTAATCTTTGATATATAGGGCAACACCAGGGTACAAACTTTAGTACTAAACCTTATTCAATAAATTTAAATTCTTAATTTGTTTAATACATTCATCCTAATAGCTTTTAAGTTGCCATTCCAAACAATATTACCACGCATTCTAGTGACTACCGATACCATGACTGATTAACATTACGCCCCCATAAGACGTGGCATGTCCACTAGTAGCCCGTAAATTACCGACATGCCAACACTTAATTACTTACAAAATTGACCGTCTGGGAAAACAATGTGATCCCAGACACGCATATTTCTACGTTTACTAATTACGGCCCCACTGAATACATTAACTTTACTGAAAGCTTTACAAAAAATGTTCGCACTACTGAAGAAACAACATGAACTAGGAAAATCGCCCAAGTAGTGGGGGGGGGGGGGAAGGGCCGAGATTTAATACAATACCAAAGTATAATTTTCAATTTCTACTTTTACCACAAACTATTAGAACTACTGTACCTGAAAATTTGTTTACCCGCTGCAATGGACACTACAGATATCAAGACTAAAGAAATTCAAACTTGCATAACTTACCAAATACCCGGTCTTAACCAAAGTTATTGAGATGAAATTGGTTCCGTGAATTACATTACAGAAATCCACACCCACCTGTTAAAAAAAATTGGGTTTAATACCATTAAGTTTTAAAAGCATAAAGTCATCGAAACAGCCTAGTTTTGCGAGCCTTAAGGGGGGTGGGGGGGGCTGTGAAAACACCCTCAGACCATTAAGCCACAGTAGACGCCCATAAACTGCCACCAACGCTTCGCCACAGGAATAAGCTGTACATTTAGTGCCTTACAGTACCTACTAGCCATTTAAAAATTTAAATATTACGACAGCTGGCTCTAAAGTTTTGAGCTACAAATTCTGTAGTAATTTTTATCCTTTACACCCTCATCCTTTACTCATTACTCTATTGCATTTTAAACGGGCCACGTACTTAAATACCTTACGTACTGCCCAGATATTTAGACTTTTTGCCCGCTCTAATGCAGATTTAACAAAAAATTGTGGACCAGCCACTTAATGCTGTACGGCTAAATCTTAAACGAGGCTAATTATTAATACTATTGTTAGGATACGTCAACTACGTTTCCATGTAAATAACTTTACCAATTCTATCATACGCCACCCAAATATCACCGTCCCTCTGAAGGCATCACAGATAACAGAGCCCACATTACGCTACGCCAACAACCAGGTCACACCATAATTAAATATCGACACCTTATATGAGTTAATACATTGAGCAATAAAGTCCACGGTAACCTTACCTGATGACCGGTGTAGCTGCAAATGAAGTAAGAAGCGGGACACCGCCTAAGGAACTACGTCTACTGGCTGTCAGCCCGACACTGAGGCGGCGCCGGCCGCTCCTGACCTTGCCCGACGTCATTGGTGACGTCACAGTGCTTAACGACCATATCCTCGTGCTGTGCTAGTTAATGTATATGTTTATCTCTCAGAATGTTCGGTAATACGTTTATTGCTTGTGATGTGTGTCTATGTATGTAGTAACACGATGTACTGAACGGGGTGAGAATAGCTTGAGCTACCTCATCCCTTTGTGTGTATTTTACCTGAATAAACTTATTTCAATTTCAATTTCTCGTGCTGTGCTAGTTTGCGCTCCAATGTTTTACATTCCGTTAGTTACTTTTAATCAGTAATATTATAATTTAATATAATAAGTAATAAGTAATATACTGATTTACTTTAATCAGTATATTATAAATCAAAACAGGGGATAAAAGCTTTCGAGATTCATAAATAATGGATTCAGAAACTCGTCCCGTGGTCTACATACAGCCTATAGTAATTTTCGCCATTTTAATACTATATTAGTAATGTCAGACTGATTATTTTTAATAGAAACACAAGAAAAGAAGCCAGTATTTTTGATTGGCACTGTGTGTTAAGATTTCCTTAGATAAGAATATTCCTTAACAATTTAGAGAGACTTGCAGTTTTAATTCTTTTAAAACGATATGCTGAAATTTGGTTTAGAAACTAATTAAAGTCTTAAGTGCTCTTCGTCAGTCCTAATCAAGGCTAATATACTTTGAATACAGTAACAATGCAAGCCATAATTTCAACAATGTCAGAGGCTGTCATAAGGTGCAGATGTTTACTGGGAAAAACTGTAAAACAGATAATACATAAAAACATGTATATACATTATGTCCAAACCTATGTACAGTGTTTTATAATCATAAATATCTTGAAATTTATGTTATTTTGGTCATTTGTAATATTCTCTTATTCTGCCTTTCACAAATTAGTGTGGTAAATTTTAAATCATAATCTACAATATGTATTTGTTATTGACCTATAAATCTTTGCTAACAATTTATAAAGGAATCTGGAAAACACCTTATAATTACTGATGGACTACCCGTTGTGCTGTGAATCTCGCAGACATTACCTTTCCACTGCTCTCCTCAGCCGATGTTGTCGCTTTGTGTTAGATCACTCACCCCCTCTTTGCACTCCCAGTTGACACTCTAAAATCTTTGGCTCTTCCATCCTTGAAGGTGAAGTCTAGACTCCAACCCTAAAGGCACCTTGCCCTCAAGCTCTACCCCTTCCTAGTCCCACAGTCGTCGTCGCCCCTAAATTAACAAATGCACCCTTTCCTGGGTCTACAACCAATTGACTGAATTGACAATTGACAGCCACAGGGGGGTGTCCACGGCCACAGGGGAGTGTCCACGGCCACAGTGGAGTGTCCACGGCCACAGTGGAGTGTCCACGGCCACAGGGGGGTGTCCACAGCAACAGCGGGGTGTCCACGGCCAAAGAGGGGGTGTCCACGGCCACAGTGGTGTCCACGGCCAAAGAGGGGGTGTCCACGGCCATAGGGGGGTGTCCACGGCCACAGAGGGGTGTCCACGGCCACAGGGGGGTGTCCACGGCCACAGGGGGGTGTCCACGGCCACAGGGGGGTGTCTATGGCCACAGGGAGGTGTCCACGGCCACAGGGGGGTGTCCACGGCCACAGGGGGGTTTCCACGGTAGGAGCCATGGTGGGCTGGTAGGAGCCATGGTGGGCAGGTAGGAGGCATGGTGCGCTGGCAGGAGCCATGGTGGGCTGGTAGGAGGCATGGTGGGCAGGTAGGAGGCATGGTGGGCAGGTAGGAGGCATGGTGGGCTGGTAGGAGGCATGGTGGGCTGGTAGGAGGCATGGTGGGCAGGTAGGAGGCATGGTGGGCTGGTAGGAGGCATGGTGGGCAGGTAGGAGGCATGGTGGGCTGGAAGGAGGCATAGAGGGCTGGTAGGAGCCATATTGGGCTGGTAGGAGGACTGGTAGGAGCCATGGTGGGCAGGTAGCAGGCATTGTGAGCTTGTAGGAGGCATAGTGGGCTGGTAGGAGGCATGGTGGGCTGGTAGGAGGCATGGTGGCCTGGTAGGAGGCATGGTGGCCTGGTAGGAGGCATGGCGGCCTGGTAGGAGGCATGGTGGCCTGGTAGGAGCAATTGTGGGCTGGTAGGAGGCATGGAGGGGCTGGTATATGGGTCATATATTGCCCAAACCCCCCTGCAGTTTTCAAAATATCTGAAATGTCAAAAATTTGACTCCTGACCGTGATTTTTGAGCCGAATTCTAACTCTCTGCACCTATTTTCATTTTTAAATTACGACTTTTTATACCGAAAATATGCCAATCACTGAATACGGCGATGGGTCATATTTTGCCCAAACCCCCCTGCAGTTTTCAAAATATCTGAAATATCGAAAATTTGACTCCTGAGCGTGATTTTCGAGTCGAATTCTGACTCTCTGCACCTATTTTCATTTTTAAATTACGATTTTTTATACCGAAAATATGCCAATTACTGTAAACGGCGATGGGTCATATTTTGCCCAAACCCCCCTGCAGTTGGTGGTGGGGGGGGGGGAGGGGGCTAGGGCACCTTTTACCAGGAGAAATGGTGGGTTGGTAGGATCCATGGTGGCCTGGTAGGAGGCATGGTGGGCAGATAGGAGGCATGGTGGGCTGGTAGGAGCTATGGAGGGCTGGTAGGAGGCATGGTGGGCAGGTAGGAGGCATGGTGGGCAGGTAGGAGTCATAGTGGGTTGGTAGGAGGCATTGTGGGCTGGTAGGAGGCATGGTGGGCTGGTAGGAGGCATGGAGGGGCTGGTAGGAGGCATGGTGGGCTGGTAGGAGGCATGGTGGGCAGGTAGGAGTCATAGTGGGTTGGTAGGAGGCATTGTGGGCTGGTAGGAGGCATGGTGGGCTGGTAGGAGCCATTTAGGACTGGTAGGAGGCATGGAGGGGCTGGTAGGAGGCATGGTGGTCTGGTAGAAGGCATGGTGGGGCTGGTAGGAGGCATGGCGGGCTGGTAGGAGGCATGGTGGTCTGGTAGAAGGCATGGTGGGGCTGGTAGGAGGCATGGAGGGGCTGGTAGGAGGCATGGTGGTCTGGTAGAAGGCATGGTGGGGCTGGTAGGAGGCATGGCGGGCTGGTAGGAGGCATGGAGGGGCTGGTAGGAGGCATGGAGGGGCTGGTAGGAGGCATGGAGGGGCTGGTAGGAGGCATGGTGGGCTGGTAGGAGGCATGGCGGGCTGGTAGGAGGCATGGTGGGGCTGGTAGAAGGCATGGTGGGGCTGGTAGGAGGCATGGAGGGGCTGGTAGGAGCCATGGCGGGCTGGTAGGAGGCAGGGAGGGGCTGGTAGGAGGCATGGCGGGCTGGTAGGAGGTATGGAGGGGCTGGTAGGAGGCATGGTGGGCTGGTAGGAGCCATGGAGGGGCTGGTAGGAGGCATGGTTGGCTGGTAGGAGGCATGGTGGGCTGGTAGGAGGCATGGTGGGCTGGTAGGAGGCATGGTGGGCTGGTAGGAAGCATGGTGGACTGGTAATAGTCATAGTAGGCTGGTAGGAGGCATAGAGGACTGCTGGGAGCCATTGTGGGCTGGTAGGAGCCATTGTGGGCTGGAAGGAGCCTGGTGGGCTGGTAGGAGACATGGTGGGCTGGTAGGAGCCATGGTGGGCTGGTAGGAGGCATGGTGGGCTGGTAGGAGCCATGGTGGGCTGGTAGGAGGCATGGTGGGCTGGTAGGAGGTATGGTAGGCAGGTAGGAGGCATGGTGGGCTGGTACGAGGCATGGTGGGCTCGTAGGAGCCATGGTGGGCTGGTAGGAGGCATGGTGGGCTGGTAGGAGCCATGGTGGGCTGGTAGGAGGCATGGTGGGCTGGTAGGAGCCATGGTGGGCTCGTAGGAGCCATGGTGAGCTGGTAGGAGGCATGGTGGGCTGGTAGGAGCCATGGTGGGCTGGTAGGAGGCATGGTGGGCTGGTAGGAAGCATGGTGGGCTGGTAGGAGGCATGGTGGGCTGGAAGGAGGCATGGTGGGTAGGAGGCATGGTGGGCTGGTAGGAGCCATAGTGGGCTGGTAGGAGGCATGGTGGGCTGGTAGGAGGCATGGTGGTCTGGTAGGAGCCATTTAGGACTGGTAGGAGGCATGGTGGTCTGGTAGGAGGCATGGTGGCCTGGTAGGAGCCATTTAGGACTGGTAGGAGCCATTGTGGGCTGGTAGGAGGCATGGAGGTCTCGTAGGAGTCATGATGGGCTGGTTGGAGGCATGGTGGGCTGGTAGGAGGCATGGAGGTCTCGTAGGAGTCATGATGGGCTGGTTGGAGGCATGGTGGGCTGGTAGGAGGCATGGAGGTCTCGTAGGAGTCATGATGGGCTGGTAGGAGGCATGGTGTCTTCCTGTCATAGATCAGGCAAAGGCAGACTCAAGGAGAAGGAACTTCGACCCCTAAAAACTTAAAACTTAGCCAACTGCAACTTAATCTCTCCTCACCCCCTTTTCTTCCCCCCTTAACTTGAACCTCCCCCCCCCTTCTCCAGCCTTCCCTCCACCCCTTAAACTGAACTCCCTTCCCCTAACCCCCTCCCCCTTGACCGACCTGTCAAACTGTCTTGACTGTGATGAGAGAAATTTTCCCTGCCAAGAAGAAACTTAGGGGGAAAAAAAGTCTCTTCCGCCCTACTGGCCAGTGGTCAGAAGAGCGGCTAGGCGGCCAGTAAGGGCTGGTGGATAGAGGACTGCAGGAGGGGCCGAGGGGAGGCTAGCGGCGGCCATAGAACACATGTGGAAAAGGGGAAAGGGGGATGGAAAAGCTGGAATAGATAAATTTAAAAAGGGGGAGGCAGGAATGAGACCAGGTTGAGAGAAGCAAAAGTAGGTAGGAGAAGGGTGGGAGGGTTAGGAAGGATAGGGAAGGGGGGAGGAATGAAAGGGAAGGGAAGGGAAGGGAAAGGGAAGGGGAAGGGGCCCTGGATACCAGCCTCCACAATGATCCAGACGCTGACTTATAACCCCTAAGTGGCAGTCAGGGTGACATATGGCCCTTGAGTGCCCCCTCCCCCTTGACACTATTGGCCCATGTGTGGCCCACATGGGCCAGTATGTGGCCCACATGGTCCAGTATGTGGCCCACATGGCCAGTATGTGGTCCACATGGCCCAGTATGTGGCCCACATGGCCAGTATGTGTCCCACATGGCCCAGTATCTGGCCCACATGACCAGTGCGTGGCCCACATGGCCCAGTATGTGGCCCACATGGCCAGTATGTGGTCCACATGGCCCAGTATGTGGCCCACATGGCCAGTGCGTGGCCCACATGGCCCAGTATGTGGCCCACATGGCCAGTATGTGGCCCACATGGCCCAGTATGTGGCCCATCGTGACAGACTCCATGTCAGCTACGTACAAGACATTAGCGGACGGACGACACCTTCCCTATGGACCACCAGTGTTGTGGAACTGACGCTGCATAGTTGTTTGATGGTTAGGGGGAGGAAGAGGAGGGGATAGAGGGTGGTGGGGAAGAGAGCAGGGGGGGAATTTGGGGGTAGATGGGGAATGGGGGGGTCTCACCCATTAGCCGAGCAGCCGTGCAGGACGCGGGAACAATGATGGCGCGTCCAGCGATGCAACGATGGGAATTATAATGCCGGCGGGGAAAAAATACGGACAGGGGGTAGGGGAGAAGGGAAGGAAGTGGGAGATAGGTAGGGGAAAGGGAGAAAGGGGTAGGGGAAAGGGAGTGGGAAAGAATAGTCATACCTGGAGCATACCTAGAGAGCGTTCCGGAACCTCCCCAACTCCCCCGACCCCCAATCCCCACATCTCCAGGTATTGATGCTAATAATGGCTCCAAAGAGCCTCCACTACGGGCTCACCATAGCCCGTGCTACATGACAAATTTTGTTTCAGTAGCTAAATCTTGACGGAGGTTGAGGTTGACCCTCAAGCCGTCCCTAATAACGGAAGCTTAGGGAGATCTCTGTGGCCTTCAAATCTCTCTCTCTCTCTCTCTCTCTCTCTCTCTCTCTCTCTCTCTCTCTCTCTCTCTCTCTCTCTCTCTCTCCCTCTCTCTGAGAGAGAGAGAGAGAGATCCTCCTATCTCTCCCTCCGGGGACCGCGAAGGCTCGGGCCACTGGCCTCCACACCTACACACACACACACACACACACTGGTCTCCACACCTACACACATACACACACTGGCCTCCACACCTACACACACACACACACTGGTCTCCACACCTACACACACACACACACTGGTCTCCACACCTACACACACACACACACTGGCCTCCACACCTACATACACACACACATACACACACACACACACACAGCTTTTAAAAACACAGCAAAACAATCAGTGTGGCTTGCCCGGCTGTGGACTGAATAAACGTGGCCAGAGGTAGGTAGGAAAGTAAGTGTTTAACAGCCAATTACCATAAAACAGGCGTAAGGGGCAGTAAACAGCGGCAGGACGTGTTGCAGCACCAAGTGAAAGAGGGGGGGGGGATGTGGTATGTGGGGGGGGGAGATGTGGTATGTGGGGGGGGGCATGTGGTATGTGGGGGGGGCATGTGGTATGTGGGGGGGAGGGATGTGGTATATGGAAGGGGGGACTGGTATGTGGTGGAACAAATAATAACACACTTTC
The DNA here is from genome assembly GCF_040958095.1 of Procambarus clarkii. Classification (NCBI taxonomy): domain Eukaryota; kingdom Metazoa; phylum Arthropoda; class Malacostraca; order Decapoda; family Cambaridae; genus Procambarus; species Procambarus clarkii. Next base: position 18,143,651 of record NC_091227.1, on the reverse strand, counting down.
CAAACAGAAAACATGAACACATTATCATTGACATCCCTCCTATCCAACATAGGGGTGTAGGCAGGAGACTGGGACTCAGGACTAATAGAACAGGATTCAAAATTCACGTTAAGGATAGAATAAACAAAGCAAAAACTACCTTGGGAAAAGTGAGGATATTCCGTTACCTGAGCCTGAACATACAGCTACACTTATACATGGCTCTAGTCCGGCCGTATCTCTAATATACACATCACACGCATCTGTGTGTGTGTGTGTGTGTGTGTGTGTGTGTGTGTGTGTGTGTGTGTGTGTGTGTTTGTGGAAAAAAATAAGTTGTTTGACAGTTAAGAGGCGGACCCAAAGAGCCAGAACTCAACCCCTGCAAGCAGAATTAGGTGAACACACACACACACACACACACACACACACACACACACACACCTTCCCCCCCCCCCAACCACTGTCACCCTCAGCCACCACCACATTACAGACTCCCAAACCCATTCTACCAATGCTTCAAAATTCGTCGAAAATACACATTTAAAACGAGGGAGCGTTTAAAGTTGACCCTCAGAGGAGACGCCGGGCGTAGCCACCACAAACTGGCCAGCCATTATATCCCAGGACGATCACCCCTTATTTTGACTATTCCATTCCATCGAGTTCCACTCTTTGTTTTCCCAGGACGATTGACTCTACCCCTTTGTTTACCTTTGACTGTTGACACCTCATTTTGTTTTCCCAGGATGATTGTCACTTAGCTTTGCGAGTACAATTATTTATCCCAGGGAGTTTAACAATTATATTAATTGGTGAGAGGGGTGAGAAGGTCTTCGGAACATGATTTTTTTTGGGACAGGGTTAAGTTGAAGAGGTGTAAATGGTGTAAAGAGGTGTAAATGGTGTAAATTGTTTAGAGATGGAAAATGCAGTGAGAGTTTAGAAAGCAGGCGGGCTGTCCACCTTGCTGACACGATGTGAGGGGTGTTGGCAGCTAAGCTAAGCTGGCTTTCTCTTTTCAAAGGAAAAGAGAACGAATAATCGAAGAGTGAGAAAAAAAAGTTGAAAAAGGGGTGATAAAAAGGGTAGAGCGAGAGGGAAGAAAAGAGGAACTACTCTTTAACTTGTCTGTACAAGTTTTAATGAAAAGCATCCATCTTTGCTATCGTGATGGATGGGGCTACACACAGGTCACTCCTCAGGCTATACTAACTTGCGCTATCTTCACACGCCCCAAGATGTATCCGGATATCTGGAAGATCCTGACCGCGCGGGAAACAGTCTACAGTCGTTTCCGGTTATCTGGAGCTATCGTCGGATATTTCTCAAACAGTCCAGGACTACATAGCAACATTTTCGGCTTCCCGAGACAACCTCAACTCTTGTCCGGTGACCAGGCTTCATGCACGATAATGTCCGGTTATCAGGCTTCGTGCACGATAATGTCCGGTTATCAGGCTTCGTGCACGATAATGTCCGGTTATCAGGCTTCGTGCACGATAATGTCCGGTTATC
>NC_091227.1:18089654-18139654 GCF_040958095.1 Procambarus clarkii | reverse complement strand
TCCCACAGCTGGTGGCCCAAGATGAGACGCCCCACTCCCACAGCTGGTGGCCCAAGATGAGACGCCCCACTCCCACAGCTGGTGGCCCAAGATGAGACGCCCCACTCCCACAGCTGGTGGCCCAAGATGAGACGCCCCACTCCCACAGCTGGTGGCCCAAGATGAGACGCCCCACTCCCACAGCTGGTGGCCCAAGATGAGACGCCCCACTCCCACAGCTGGTGGCCCAAGATGAGACGCCCCACTCCCACAGCTGGTGGCCCAAGATGAGACGCCCCACTCCCACAGCTGGTGGCCCAAGATGAGACGCCCCACTCCCACAGCTGGTGGCCCAAGATGAGACGCCCCACTCCCACAGCTGGTGGCCCAAGATGAGACGCCCCACTCCCACAGCTGGTGGCCCAAGATGAGACGCCCCACTCCCACAGCTGGTGGCCCAGGAGTTTGGATCAATTTGAGGGTAAATTAAGCCCCACAATACAAAACTCCAAATACAAACTAGAAAAAACACAGGAGAAGAAATCGACCCAAAAACACGTCCAAACATTTACGCAAACACCTGAAAATATATATGTGAATACCACACAACATTCGTCCATAGCTATACATATGTGCGCTGAAATACACACACACACACACACACACTCTCTCTCTCTCTCTCTCTCTCTCTCTCTCTCTCTCTCTCTCTCTCTCTCTCTCTCTCTCTCTCTCTCTCTCTATTCTACATTGATATTTGTACAGTGGAAGCAAACCTAACACACCAATTATAAAGTTCACATTATAGCTGAGACGCGGGACCCAAGAACTAAAATTCAACCCCCCTAGGAGCAGGGGGGGAATGCCAAACACAACAAGCAAACAGACCAGGAAATCTTCCATCATCCCTGACAGTCAAAGTTGAAAAGCGGGGCTGAGTGCTGTTCTTGCACGCTAATGTTGCAAGAATGACTCCCAAGTTTAGTAATACACATCTCTGGTGCAAAGGGCAGCGGCCAACTTGCCCGACTCTAAGAAATCACAATGGAAAAGTGCGTGCGCGTGCGTGGGGTGTAGAGGGTGCGTGTGTGTGTGGGGAAAGTGAGAGGAAGTGGAGCAGCTTTACGAATACCTTCCACACGTTCTCATGAGAGGAATGAACGTTATAATCTCGTTCTCACTCAGATCTGACACACGTAAGCATCCCAACTTGGTGACCTTTAAAGGCCTGACCTTTGACCTCGATGACAGGGAGACACAAAGAGAGAGAGAGAGAGAGAGAGAGAGAGAGAGAGAGAGAGAGAGAAAGCTTGACCTGAAAACTTGCCTTTTTACCCACTGCATGTTGTGACGAACGTGGAGAAGGGGGAGGGGGGGGGGTAAGGGGGGGGGAGGAGAACAAGTGAACAGAGAAAACATGATGTGAGTTACAAGGTCGGTTGAGTGTGTGTGGGGGTGGGAGACACATCCATCAAAGAGGTGATGTTGTTAAGTATGCAGGACATACACGACTCTTCCCCCGTTCCCCCATCAAGCACCAGTACCCCCCCCCCCTCCTCCTCTCCACTGGGCACCATTAACCCCCCACCCCCCCCCCCCCTCCACCCACCAGACGCTAAATGAACCTATAGGCATGCGGCCCACATCAAAGGTTGAATGCTCTCAACCCACCAACCAAACATCCTGTTTATCAGTGCAAAAACTCTTTGCGCACGACTCAACTGGTGACGACTCGTATGAGGACGACTAACGAGGTGGTGCCTAACCAACTAACCAATAGTTGGTAGGTTAGGCATATTAACCACCATTTATGTTATTTCATAACATAAAAAGTTTGTCACCGACACAAGTTACAGCTGATATGACTGCGTCTTTGAGCACGGCCGCCGCCTGAACGAGCCTAGCCCGAGGACCCCTTCAAACCCAACCCCTGTCAAATAAAAACAAAAGACATACAAGAGCTCTCAAGAGGAACAACAGACTGAAACAAATCCTAACGTGACACCACACAATAGACTATGTATAATGTATATATATAACAGACTGTATAATGTATATATATAATAGACTATATAATGTATTGACCACACCAAAGATTTATTAAAACCATTAAAAAATATGAAAAAAATGATATGAAACGGCAAAAGCCAACATGAAAATATATACAAGTGAGAAATTTTCCTCCCTCAGATCGCGACAGGAAAGTCCCAAGGCAGCAGCCTTTTCTCCCTATTTCCCTGGAGACAGGTTGTGTCCCGTTGCTGGTGGGGACGAAGACAAGCCAGGGCGGGGAAAAATAGCTGGCAGGTCAGGGTAAAACTCCCTTCACACACACGGATATGTAGGGAGCAAATGCCTTCCCATTTTGACCAGGTGAAAGGGGGTAGGAGACACTGGAGGGGAAATTGTGGGGTAGGGGAGGGGAATTTAAGTGGTGGTGGTAGGGAGGGGTAGGAGATAGGGAGGGGTAGGGGGGTAGGGAGCAGAGGGAGAGAAAAATGAGAAGCATTTGTTTACCTCAAGGGATCTCGGTGGAGTTAAGGCAATATGTTGTTCATTTGACGATGACGAAGTTACCTCTCTCCCTCCCTCTTTCCCCTCCCTTCCTGCCTCCCTCATCCCCCTCTTTCCCTCTCCCTCTCCCTCCCTCCTTCCCTCTCCCTCTCCCTCCCCTCTCTCCGTCTCCCTCCCTTCCTAGTGTCTCAAGGCCGCCTCCATCACACTTCATCTGGTGGCTAGGAACGAGGACCCTAACAGCCACGCTTACACCTGGGTAGAGACTTCACCTGGAGCATACCTGGAGAGGGTTTCGAGAGCTCTTCTACTCCCCGAGCCCGGCGCAACTACACCAGGGAGGCCTACACCCTTGGACGTGTTCAGGACACGGCCGGATGTACAGGGACGTGATCAGGACACAGCCGGACGTACAGGGACGTGTTCCGGACACAGCCGGACGTACACGGACGTGATCAGGACACAGCCGGACGTACAGGCACGTGTTCAGGACACGGCCGAACGTACAGGGACATGTTCAGGACACGGCCGGACGTACAGGGACATGTTCAGGACACAGCCGGACGTACAGGGACATGTTCAGGACACGGCCGGACGTACAGGGACATGTTCAGGACACAGCCGGACGTACAGGGACATGTTCAGGACACGGCCGGACGTACAGGGACATGTTCAGGACACAGCCGGACGTACAGGGACATGTTCAGGACACGGCCAGACGTACAGGGACATGTTCAGGACACAGCCGGACGTACAGGGACCCACACCCGGCCACGGCGTCGAGGGACTCCGAGAGTTAACTTTGAGCATAACTCACTCCGGGAACATTACCAGCGGACACTTGAGAGGCCGCCGGTCGTTACCCTCCACAACGACTCCAATAAACACCCTCAATGACTCTCCTACTGCAAATTAAATGATCCTTAAAACAGCATATCCTGCCCGGCCTCCCTCTCTCCACTTCTGTTGCTACCACTACCACCATTTTTGGCCCGTTAATGCTGTCCTGACTACTGTTGTGACGACGACTACTTCTTCCCTTATTGTTATGGCTACAGTGGCGCCGGATACACGATACGATAACCGGTTCTTCGTGCTATGATGGTGGCGGTGATTGGGGGCTTTGTAAGCGAATGGTTACTTGAAATACAATACTGAATTGAAATGCAGTTGAAATACAGGCCAGAACTGGAGATACGATAACTTTCGTATTCCCACAAGAGCAACCCTGGAGACATTCTTACCTGTCACAGGCACCCTCATGGCAAATATCACTCGTCAAAACATACAGGTGAGATCCGCGATAGATTAATGCTTCTCTGATCTATTTACCCCAGTGAACCGATCCATAGTGTGGGGCTCCGCGACCTTACAGGACCTGAGGACTTGCAGAGTGGAACACGTTAGTCTATCTCCTATCCTTCGGCCAGTAAAAAGAGGCTTTACTGGCACACTCAACTGACCTAAGAGTAGTCGGAGCACGCACGCACGCCCCTTTTGCCCCAATTCCCTGCACACTAGAGACCTGCTGCTATACACTAGGGGCCCGCCCCTTCACACTAGGGCCCCGCCCCTACACACTAGGGCCCCGCCCCTACACACTAGGGCCCCGCCCCTACACACTAGGGCCCCGCCCCTACACACTATAGCAGTCAACCACCAACACCTCTAAACGACTCCCCGCATTCCGTAACCCAAACATCATCAGAAATATTCTATCCTGCTACATACGTAAAATATTTTCGAATCCTCTAAAGATGCAACATGCCCCCCCCCCCTAATATCCGGCCCAATATCCGTAAATCCACTGGCCTGGATCTCTCTAATGCATAACTCCATACACGCCATCCGGCTCAGTATCCGGATATAATGCCTTCCGGAGTGCAGCCTTCTGTCCGTAAACTTACATCACCCGTCACAAATCCTCTTATTAACCGGCTACACGCCATAAACATCGCTCATTATCCGGCCGTGCGTCCGAAACGACACCCTAGCAGCGTCCGGTTGAGCCACTAGCATCCGGCCAGACATCCGGAGGTGGTCAGAGGACACGAGAGAGGTAGGAAAGAGGGAGAAAACAGGAAGGAGAGAGAGAGGAGAGAGAGGGGAAGGAGTAGAGAGAGGGACAAGGGAAGGGTGCATAAGGAAATGAGCGGGTTTAGGAGACACAGACAAGGGAAGGAATAGGCTGAAGAAAGATGGAAGAAGGATGAATGGTGGGAGAGAGAGTTGGAGACAGCGGGAGAGAGAGAGAGAGAGAGAGAGAGAGAGAGAGAGAGAGAGAGAGAGAGAGAGAGAGAGAGAGAGAGAGAGAGAGAGAGAGAGAGAGAGAGAGAGAGAGAGTAGGCGCTCGCTTTGTCCAGCCTAGAGCACATTAGGGGGAGCAGAGAGCCGCTAGGTCAAATGGGCAAGTCTTGTCGACCCTGGAGCCTTCCACCCCCCCCTTTCCCCTCACCATCACCCCTTTCCCCATTACCTCTACCACCATACCCATTGAAAAATGAAGAATAATACCAAACAGTGTTTATCAGACAAGATGTATATCTAAGGAGGATTGGAAGACAGCAAAACGAATCATGGAAGAACTAAGACATAAAAGAGGGTACAGGAAGAGAAGCAAGTCTGAGAGCAGAGTAGAGAGCACACAGGGACAATAGTAGAGGTGAGCATCATGAACCAACAGAGTACTGTAGAGGGAAAGGAACTATCAGAGGGGAAAGCGCCAAACCATTACGACTATATAGCACTGGGAAAGAGGGGTCAGGATAAGGATTTGGGATGGGACGGGGGGGGGGGAAGGAATGGGGCTTCACAGCTGCTCATAGACTGTATGGGAGGAGTACACAGCTTCAGCAGCTGCCCTGTGATGCTGATGCTGTGGATACAGTTCCCATCTCGCAGCATGGTTAGTCAGTCAGGCCGCAGCATCAGTAGCCTATACGGTAAGAGGTGAGAGATGAGACACAACGGGGTGAGAGAGAAGAGATAAGAGATAAGGAAGATAACCACACCACCAAGACATAGACCGAGACTAAAAATCCCAACTAACAACCTTATACTTACCCATCCAACCCTTGTTTCCTTTCTGACTAGTCCCACTGCTATCCAATTATCTCCTATTCCCTATTCCATTTCCTATCCAATTTGTATCCTTCCTACTATTTTGTACTTCAATCTTCCCATACAATCCATTTCTTTCCTTATCTACCTATTCACTTCTTTTACTTTACTCCTCCCCCCCCCCTCGAACGTTGATAGCTGCCTGGGTAGTGGTGGGGGTGAGATATGGGAAGGGGTGAGGGAGATAGGGGAGGGGTTAGGTAAGGTAGGGGAGAGGGAGGGGAGAGGGTGACGGGAGAGGGGAGGAGAGGTGGTGAGAGTGGAGGGAGGGGGTGAGAGAGAGGGGAAAGGGGTAAGGGAGGGGAGGGGTGTAAGGGAGGGCTATAAGGGAGGGAAGGGAAGACAGGTTAGGCAACATGAACTAAGTTGCTCCAGCAACAAATTCGCTTTAGTTGGGCAGTATTAGAGTGTGTGTAAGGTGCTTACCCATATAGCTACCTACCTCCCTCCCTACCCTCCCTCCCTACCCTCCCTCCCTTCCTCACTCTATCTCCACCTCTTCCTCACTCTTCCCTCTTCTTTCTCCTCTCGCTCCATCTTCTCCCCCTCTCTCCCTCTCCTTAAGATCCGATTTATAAAAATCTTTAAAAGCACATCAAGACGGGATAGGAAGGGGCAGGGGGGGGGAGGGAGGGGGGGCGCACAAGGGGCCTAACCATCACTGATCACCACAAACAACAAACAACCCCTAAATATACCCGAGGTGAAAGCCAAATCGCCTTGTTTAACGGCACTGTGTCTGCGGTTATGCAGCCAGTCGCCCTTTACCCTAAGTTGTGTTTAATGGAGGGGGGGGGGGGTGTAATAGATCGTGGGGTAGGGGGGGGTGGGGAGGAGGGATGGGAAGGGAAGGGAGGAAGAGGTGGTAGGGTAGGGGAGGAAGGGGCAGGGAGGGGGATCAAGGAAGGGGGCAGGGAAGAGGGGTGGTAGGGAAGGGGGAGGAAGGGCAGGGGGGAGAATTGAGAGGGGAGGGGAATGGAGCGGGTGAGGAGAGGTTAGAATGTTGAAGTGAGAAAGGGCAGAAAGGGAGAGAGAAAGGACAGAAAATGATAGAGAAGGGTCAGAATGTTAATATATTAAGAGCGAGAGAAACGAGTTATCGTATTATTCTAAGAACGCTTGTAAGGCGGGGCCAGGAGCTTAGCTCCACCCTGCAAGTACATCTGGGGGAAGAGACACAGATTGTGTACACGTACACACACATACACACAGTTTCAAGTATAGATATGATAGAGCCCAGTAGGCTCAGGAATCTGTACACCAGTTGATTGACAGTTGAGAGGCGGGACCACAGAGCCAGAGCTCAACCCCCGCAAGCACAACTAGGGGAGTAAACAACCAAAACAGTTGGAATGTTGTTTCAACATTCCAATATTTGCCAATTAATCATTTTTTCTGTTTCTATGTTTTCGTGTTGTGTAGCTGTCTGCCTGGCCTGGCCTAGTCTTGCCTGACTTGGCCCGGCCTAGTCTTGCCTGACTTGGCCGCCTAGTCTTGCCTGACTTGGCCTGGCCTAGTCTTGCCTGACTTGGCCCGGCCTAGTCTTGCCTGACTTGGCCGCCTAGTCTTGCCTGACTTGGCCGCCTAGTCTTGCCTGACTTGGCCGCCTAGTCTTGCCTGACTTGGCCGGCCTAGTCTTGCCTGACTTGGCCGGCCTAGTCTTGCCTGACTTGGCCTGGCCTAGTCTTGCCTGACTTGGCCGCCTAGTCTTGCCTGACTTGGCCGCCTAGTCTTGCCTGACTTGGCCGCCTAGTCTTGCCTGACTTGGCCGCCTAGTCTTGCCTGACTTGGCCGGCCTAGTCTTGCCTGACTTGGCCGCCTAGGCCTGCCTAGCCAAGTCGTTAAGCTGATGTTAAAAAGGCAAGACGAATGGACTCGTTAAAAGTTATATGTGGCTATGATGTCAGGGAGAAATATCATTGTTTTCCGTCTCTATCTCTGGCTTCCTCTTCCTTCTCTTTCCCTCCCTCCTATTTCTTCCCTTTCCTCTACCCCCTCTCCACCTCTCACCTGACTTCTCACCTCCTCCCTTCCCATCACTCACTGATTCCTCCTCACCTCTCTCCTCCTCCATCCTACCTGTTCCTCTCTCTCTCTCTCTCTCTCTCTCTCTCTCTCTCTCTCTCTCTCTCTCTCTCTCTCTCTCTCTCTCTCTCTCTCTCTCTCTCTCTCTCTCTCTCATTCCTCAACCGATAACTATTTCAACAATTACAGATCACCTACACAAACTCTAATAATAACAAACCATCACAAACACACTAATCACACTACCGTGATATATACCAATGAAAAAACCCAACTGGGGCTATGAGTTGGGCTCAAACCCTCGGCCCCGGTTTCGCATATCCTCAACCACTGAACAATCAATTGATAACAGATCGGCAGCGATCATAAACACCTCACTGCAGTAAAGCCAAATAGATTTGCTTCGATAAGACAAAATTGTTTATTCACTTTGTTAATAAAGATAATGATATTGATAATAATGATAAAAGATAATAATTTCTTGAGACACCAGGTAGGAAGCAAGCCACCGCCCTCCAGGTAAATCTAATTAAGTGGATTTTATTCTCTAATGTTAATTGAGGAAGAAATTATTACCCAAAGTTATTTTTGAATTTTTTTTATGAAAGCTCGGTTGGATTTTTTTTAAAGGTTTTCCTAATGAGGGTTCAACAGTTTGATGTTAATAATGTATTTACCATTTGTTTATGGCTAATATTGCAAGGATTTGTCTTTTTGTAAATAAAGACAGAAACGAGAGAGAGAGAGAGAGAGAGAGAGAGAGAGAGAGAGAGAGAGAGAGAGAGAGAGAGAGTAATTCTCTTTACTTTTCACTATACTAATGGTGAAAATCCACTAGCAAAACACACAACAGTAACTGTTGCAGAGGGACTATCACTACTATAGAGGGGGGATATGATCACCACATACAAGATACTGAAGGGGGGAATAGGCATATCTGATACGGTCAGACTCTTTAAAATGAAGTAAAGTAAAACTAGAGAACTTTCCTGTGAACTAAAGACTCAAACGAGGTTGTGGAATGTGAGGAAATATTCGTACCGTGAGTTAACGTGTAGAATGCGCTGAAGGAAGTTGTGGAAGCCACCTCCGTCCACAACTCCTTATGGAACGATTCGACGAAGTTCCAACCCAAACAACCCACTTAACCTATAGAGGCCAATGCATGGGGAAAGTCCACGTCTTACACACACACACACACACACACACACACACACACACACACACACACACACACGCACGCACGCACGTTAGATATAATATATATAATTAACATCCCCAGGATGCAGCCGTAGCAGCTGTCTAACTCCCAGGTACCTATTTACTGCTAGGTAACACGGGCATCACTGTGAAAGAAACTCTGCCCATTTTGTTTCTGCCATCACCAGGGATTGAACTCGGACTCTAGGATTACGAGTCCAGAGCACTGTCCACTCAGCTATCAGGCCTCCACACACACAAAAGTCAATATCCGTAAAGGAGCAATATCAGACTGTGATGGGGGCTGTGTGTGGGGGGGGGGGTTGAGGGAGGGGGGCTGTGATATGGGGGGTTGTGGGGATAGTGAAGGACAGGAGAGGCTGGGGGGTGATGGTGCTGGGGAGGGAGGGAGAGGGGGGCGGCGACCCCACAAGCCATGATATACCAGTTGAGTTATAACTGAACTATTCTGACGTTTGAATTCTTAGTGGAGTGTGACCTACAGGTGTGTGGGGTGGAGGTGGCTTCTACACCATTCTGTGCATTCCACTTCTTGACTACATGTACAGGGTTCCAGTATTTCCTTATATTTCTTCTCTTCATTTGTGTTTCTGGTCTGCACCAAAGATCTCTAGTCCTCCTTTCTTGCAATTTAAAAATGTCTATCCACCCTCTGTCCACCTCCCAGCACCTCCCAGCACCTCCCAGCGCCTCCCAGCACTCCCAGCACCTCCCAGCACCTCCCAGCGCCTCCCAGCACCCAGCACCTCCCAGCACCTCCCAGCACCTCCCAGCACCTCCCAGCGCCTCCCAGCACCTCCCAGCACCTCCCAGCACCTCCCAGCACCTCCCAGCACCTCCCAGCACTTCCAGCATCTCTCAGCACCTCCCAGCACCTCCCAGCACTCCCAGCACCTCCCAGCACTCCCAGCACCCAGCACCTCCCAGCACCTCCCAGCACCTCCCAGCACTCCCAGCACCTCCCAGCACCTCCCAGCACCTCCCAGCGCCTCCCAGCACCTCCCAGCACCTCCCAGCACCCAGCAGCGTGGCCTGACACACAATATTGACTCTCAGGACAAAGTACCAGTAAACCCACCTGCTTACTCACTCACCTAGTGAAGGCTTTCAAGCTGGATTCAGCTTTAAAGCAATCAAAGCTGGATTCAGCTGTATTACTCTCAATAGTCAATAGCTAGATTACGCTATAAAAGATTCCAGGCTATATTTCGATAGCCTTCCCAAGCTAGACTGTCGTTGTACTATGGACCCTGGGGAGGGCTGGCTACTCAGATATGAATGTACAGGTTATTTATACATGTTTGATATATGGGGACAGTCCACGGTACTTTGGTCAGACCACACACTAGAAGGTGAAGGGGCGACGACGTTTCGGTCCGTCTTGGACCATTCTCAAGTCGATTGGTGACCATTCTCAGTGACAATTGACTTGAGAATGGTCCAGGACGGACCGAAACGTCGTCGTCGTCCCTTCACCTTCTAGTGTGTGTGGTTTGGTCAAACTACTTCAGCCACGTTATTGTGACTCATTGTCTCCAAGGTACTTTCTTGTTGGTAAACTATCCTTTTGTTAGAAATGGTATGTGTAGGCTAGGGTGTGTGTGTGTGTGTGTGTGTGTGTGTGTGTGTGTGTGTGTGTGTGTGTGTGTGTGTGTGTGTGTGTGTGTGTGTGTGTGTGTGTGTGTGTAAGACAGGGTGGCCAGGCTGGTTGTGCGTGAGTGGGAATTGTTGTTTTGTGAACTACACAAATGGCCTCGTAGCGTGACTACAATAGGAAATGGTATATGAAATATGTAGTGGTATGGGAAGTGTGTGAGCTCACCTATTTCTACTCACCTATTTGTGCCTGCAGGATCGAGCATTGACTCTTGGATCCCGCCTTTCTAGCCATCGGTTGTTTACAGCAATGACTCCGGTCCTATTTCCTTATCATATCAAGTTTTAAAATTATGAATAGAGTTTGCTTCCAGAACCTGCTCCATAAGTGTATTCTATTTTTTAATGTAATGTGCATTAACCTTAGAAAAAAGAAAGGAAGAGGGGGAATATGATAGGAACGTATAAAATACTCAGGGGAATTGACAAAGTGGAAATAGATGAAATGTTCACACGGAATAGTAACAGAACGAGGGGACATAGGTGGAAGCTGGAAACTCAGATGAGTCACAGAGATGTTAGGAAGTTTTCTTTTAGCGTGAGAGTAGTGGGAAAATGGAATGCACTTGGGGAACAGGTTGTGGAAGCAAACTCTATTCATAATTTTAAAACTAGATATGATAGAGAAATAGGACAGGAGTCATTGTTGTAAACAACCGATGGCTAGAAAGGCGGGATGCAAGAGTCAATGCTCGATCCTGCAGGCCCAAATAGGTGAGTACACAAACACACACACATACACACACACACACACACACACACACGCGCGTGCGAGTCTGCAGCAATATCAACCCCGATGCCATGTAAAAATGTTTCAAAACAGAACTATCCATCTCGCAATCTACCAATTACCTATTATCAATAATTCTGTTACCTTGTGTACATTTACATGTGTGTGTGTGTGTGTACATGTCTCTTACACTCACCTGAATGAGTATGTGTAGTAGATATATCTACTACATATATCTACTACTATATCTTAGTAGATATATCTACTACGTGAGTATATATATATATATATATATATATATATATATATATATATATATATATATATATATATATATATATATATATATATATATATCCGGCTTTCCGATTACCTTTCCCTACCTATCTTGCCTACCCTGCCATAGGGGAGGCGTAGAGGGGGGGGGGTAGTGGCCATGGGGGGAGAGAGGGGGGGGAGGGGGATGACTACAACAAAATATGCAACAAATTAAAATACAACAGGAAAATACAATTTTCCCCAAAAACACAATACTCTCTGACAAACAAATCCCATCTGTCCAGTCTCCCTCTTTCCCTCAATATCCTCCTCTCCTATCCCAGATATCCCTCCCTCCCCCTCTGTCTCCCCCTTCCCCTCCTTCCCTCACTCTTCCCGACGCTATCTACATCTCCCTCCCTTCCCTATCTACGTTCTCTTACCCACCAAATGTCTGTTCCTTGTTCCCTTCCTTCATCTCTCTACTTCCCTCTCATCTCAGCCTTTCCATCTACCTATTCTGGCGCTTGCCTCCTCTTGTACCCTTTACCATCTCCTCCCCTCAATAGGTGAAGATTACGGATGATGAGACTAATGAATACAATGAGGTAGGATATTATGAGATACGCAGACGATGAGTCACAATAACGTGGCTGATGATATGATGAGACGACGGCGACGTTTCGGTCCGTCCTGGACCAATGTAGTGTGACCATTCTCGCACACCAGACCCCATAATGGTCCCGGACGGAGCGAAACATCGGTGTGTCTCTATCGTCTTAAGATCCTTATAAAAAGATGGGTAAATACTGGTAGAAACGGAGCAGCAGGGAAGGGGTTATCTTGAGATGATTTCGGGGCTTAACGTCCCCTCGGCCCGGTCCTCGAACAGTTGAACGGTCCTCGAACCCGGTCCTAGAGTTAGACAGCTGCTACGGACTGCTTCCTGTGAATGGAAGTGTGTGGGAGATATATGTAGCTGATTTTATAAAGGATTCAGTGCATTAGACAACCGTCGGACTGAAAGGCGGGGTCCAAGAGCTCGATCCTGCAGGTACACACATACACCTTCCGTTACACTAGCTACACCCACACTCTAAAAGTCATCTTCAAGTCGAAATTCAAAATAAACCTGAGTAGTATTTTGATAAACGTATACACTTAGATGCTCTTCCTCCCCGCACGGAAGCACACCACGCACGCGCGAGGGCTTGAGTGCGCAGGGGTTTGCGTGCATGTAGGGGAGGGATTGCGTGCGCGAGGGGACTTGCGTGCGCATGAACGTGTGTGTATGTTTTTCTCGGAGGATCGTCAGCAAGATCCCCCAGAAGTCCTCTGGGAATTCCGAGTAATTTAAAGGATCTACGACCCTGAACCACCTGGGACCCGACCCTGAAGCAAGCGGGATCCGAACCTGTACCAGGAGGGATCTGGCCGTCTCCAGACAACCGCACCGATGCTCATTTTTCCTCTCTGAAAACATTTTTCTTTCCTCGTTCTGAAGGGGGTTCGGATGCCCTCCACTTAGCTCATGTTTACCTTCGATTCCCAGCAGACATTTACATGAAGGATCGAAAGGCCTTTATTAAAATGCTGATGATGTTTCTTTACCTAGTTTTAACAATCGAGTGGGAACAAACACTTGCCAAGAGGATCTGAACTTGTTTAACAAGTTGCTGAGGTGTTTTTTTATATAGAGGGGAGAGGGGGATGGATTGACGTGTGTGTGTGTGTGTGTGTGTGTGTGTGTGTGTGTGTGTGTGTGTGTGTGTGTGTGTGTGTGTGTGTGTGTGTGTGTGTGTGTGTGTGTGTGTGTGTGTGTGTGTGTGTGTGTGTGTGTGTGTGTTTGTGTGTGTGTGTGTGTGTGTGTGTGTGTGTGTGTGTGTGTGTGTGTGTAGCATTCACTTATTTCATTCGTTCATTGTAACTCATTTTAACTCGTGTCACACAAATATACATATGATGATTAGGTAACATGAATGAATGAAAGGAGAGAGAGAGAGAGAGAGAGAGAGAGAGAGAGAGAGAGAGAGAGAGAGAGAGAGAGAGAGAGAGAGAGAGAGAGAGAGAGAGAGAGAGAGAGCCAGCCATGCCCCCCAGCAACACAGGACAAGCACCAACACACACACACAACACATCCTCAATAAACACAACAAAAAGCAACTTAAAAACGCAGACCACAGCAAAAAAAAAAAAACCCACGCACAGCACCAGAGGATAAACTCTCACCACTTACCAGATGAACGTCCACACCTGACTACTAAGCTTACCACATATGCCTGTCACATCTACACACATGCAAACGACGAGTCACAATAACATGGCTGGAGACATCATTACCAAACTACACACCTGAGACGACGACGTTTCAGTCCGTTCTGGACCATCAAAGGGGGCCCCCTTTCCCACACCTTACACACCTGCCACACCCCCTCCCTCCACACCTTCAGGAGTTACGTCTCCCCAATGATTGATTACCTCCAGGGCGTGGTCAGCTGATCATTCCCCCACACAGCGCCTCATCTAATCCGTAGAGCGGCCGGGGGATTGGGGAAGGGGGGGTTATGAAGGGAGAGGAAGAGATAGGGAGGGAAGGGGAGTGAAGAGATGGGGAGGAGAAGGAAGGGGAAGACCCGTGGAAGAAAGGGAAGGGGGTGCTAGTCGATGGAAAGGGAAAGGGTGAACACAGTTGATGGGAAAGGGGGGGGTGGGAGGGGTTTGAGCAGTGGCATTATGGGGCATTACAGACAGACACAGACAGCAGAGAAAGCGAAAGCGTTGCAATAGCCACACACACAGGTGTGTGTATGTCACACACACACACACACACACACACACACACACACACACACACACACACACACACACACACACACACACACACACACTAAACAATCCAAACACCATGACCCTTCAAAGAGAAACAACAGAGCGCGTATATAAGTACCTGAGTGTGTGTGTGTGTGTGTGTGTGTGTGTGTGTGTGTGTGTGTGTGTGTGTGTGTGTGTGTGTGTGTGTGTGTGAGTGTGTATTCACCTAGTTATATTCATCTAGTTGTATTTGCGGAGGGTTGAGGTCGGCTCTTTCGGCTCGCCTCTCAACTGTCAATCAACTGTTTACTAACAACTACTGTTTTTTCCACACCACACACACACACACCCACCCCAGGAAGCAGCCCGTGACAGCTGACTAACACCCAGGTACCTATTTACTCCTCGGTAACAGGGACATAGGGTGAAATAAACTCTGTCCATCGTTTCTCGCCGGCACCCGGGGTCGAACCCGGGACCACAGGAGCATGTGTCCAGCGTGCTGTCCGCTCGGCCACCGGCTCCCATGTGTGTGTGAGAGTGTGTTAGAAATATATGTAGTATGCTCAGTGAGAGACTACACAATGCGTGTGATCGCCTAGAGAGCAGAGGAGCTACTGAGCGCTTACTCAAGCCCCACAATGGAAGAGCAATAAAGAAAACGGAAAGGCATAAAGAAAACGGGAAGGCACAAAGAAACCGGGAAGGAATAAAGAAAACGTGACAACATCAACTCATCTGTAAACATCATTTAATTCGAAGTGAAATTTCATAGGATGAAGTTTTAGCCCAGCGGCCGCTCAAGATACCACTATGCATATGCAGATGAAAATTTCAATACACTGTATAGATTCTAAGGTGACTTTTCTCTGCGCGTGTGTACGCACCTTCCTCTACACGCCTATCGTGGGTCTTGCAATGTTGAGCTTCAGCACTTGGGTTCCGCCTTTTAACATGCAGCCAACTAGGGCACGGGTTCCTCCCTTTGAGCAACCATCTTCAAGATTATCAAGTGATAATTTTCAATTAGTAGATATTCAAGTAGATATTCAAGTAGACTTCAAGATTACCATTGAAAGTGAATAATTAGACCGAAGCACACTTCTATGCGAGCACCAAAAAAACGGTGACTTATATGAGAACATTCGTGAGAACATTCGTGAGATCATTCGTGAGAACATTCGTGAGAACATTCGTGAGAACATGAGAACCTCGGATGAGAATTTCATAAGCAATCACATAACAGGAACGACTCTATAAACATATAACACACATGGAATGGTTCAAAGACGTTATGCTAACTCAATACACAGTTTGTAAATGTAAATACAAGATACATTACCTGGGGTTGACATTCGGCCTTGTTAGTAACCGAAAGGGGCAGTTAACGTGGTGAAAGAGTAACTAACTGACAGGAGCCAGAGAATCAATTTCTAAGGTTACGTTACTTTGCAGTGAGGATCTTTCCAGAAACACGTGGAATGGGAGAGAGAGGAGACATGATGCAGGCATATAAAATACACAAGGCAAGGTGGAAATGGAGAAAATGTATTCAATGAAGAATAAACATAGAGGCCAGGTAAGGAGGCTGGACACACCCATAGATCACAGAAATGCCAAAAGAGGATGTTATCCTTCAGCGAAAAAATACGATCATTAAATTAACCTAAGGAGAAAATTATTCTACGCACACACACACACACACACACACACACACACACACACACACACACACACACAAACACACACACACACACACACACACACACACACACACACACACACACACACACACAAAGTTTAAATCATGTCCCATAATACTTCAACTTTCCTGTTGACTCCGGCGGACTTGAGTTTCATTAAAAAATGTAATACCTTGCCGAGTTAGACTCTAGTTCGGGTAAATTATGTTGGAGGAACTTGGTGTAACTTGTCGTAACAGCTGCGTCTCTCTCTCTCTCTCTCTCACGCACGAGAGAGAGAGAGAGAGAGAGAGAGAGAGAGAGAGAGAGAGAGAGAGAGAGAGAGAGATGTTGCAGACAAGAAGACTGACTACCTCCCTCTTCAGTTGGTTCATAAACCAACAACTGCCTCAAGTACAGGCCCGAGTTCAATCCCCCGCGCACATGTCAACAAATAGGTACAAGTTAGGGGAGTTACACTAACCTTCTCGCCGTCCCATCTCTTGTAGGTGTACCAGTTAGTGATGCCGGGTCTCCAGTACTCCAGCAGGTAGGTACAAGTTAGGGGAGTTACACTAACCTTCTCACCGTCCCATCTCTTGTAGGTGTACCAGTTAGTGATGCCGGGTCTCCAGTACTCCAGCAGGTAGGTACAAGTTAGGGGAGTTACACTAACCTTCTCACCGTCCCATCTCTTGTAGGTGTACCAGTTAGTGATGCCGGGTCTCCAGTACTCCAGCAGGTAGGTACAAGTTAGGGGAGTTACACTAACCTTCTCGCCGTCCCATCTCTTGTAGGTGTACCAGTTAGTGATGCCGGGTCTCCAGTACTCCAGCAGGTAGGTCTCCACGAACTCCACGCCCTGGCCGTTCCCGAAGCGCCCTTGGCTCTCTGTGGCGGAGATAACGTGCGTCGACTCAAGGTCGATCTCCAGGTACTCCTTCGAATCCACAGTGCCCACCATCTGACGAGGGCACCACGCTCCTCCTAGCTTCTCGATCTTCAACCTGGAGGAGAGAGTAGTGGTGGTGAGAGAAGGGGGAGAGTAGTGGTGGTGAGAGAGGGGGAGAGGGGTGCTGGTGAGAGAGGGCGGGGGAGTGGTGCTGGTGAGAGAGGGCGGGGGAGTGGTGCTGGTGAGAGAGGGGGGGGGGAGAGTAGTGGTGGTGAGAGAGGGGAAGAGGGGGGAGAGTAGTGGTGGTGAGAGAGGGGAAGAGGGGGGAGAGTAGTGGTGGTGAGAGAGGGGAAGAGGGGGGAGAGTAGTGGTGGTGAGAGAGGGGAAGAGGGGGGAGAGTAGTGGTGGTGAGAGAGGGGAAGAGGGGGGAGAGATCAACAAACACAAAACAAATTGCCAGAACAAACAGCAGTCTTGCACTACTCAACACCGTTAAATGCTTTAACATTAATATCATTCACCGAAGGATTCCCAGGAAAGGAAATATGAAAGTAGCTCTCAGGAGAGTTCTGAGAGCAACACTAAGAGTGCTAAGAGTGGAGAGAGTCTGGGTAGCTCTGTGTGTGGGGGGGGGGGGGAGAGATGATATAGGGACGTAGGGAAGCGTGTCAGTACTCCCAGGGGCAATAATCCCTAAGCACGGGACGAAGCCTCATACTCCCTAAAGTGAAGTTTAGGGTGGCCAGGGACTGGCAGATGGGACGTTGGGGCAAGGGGTAAGGGAGGAGACCTCTCCCTCTATCTCCCTACCTCTCCCTCCCTCACTCCCTCTCCCTCAAAATAAAATAAACATGATAAAAAATGATCCGCTGGTTTGGGGGAAGGGGGGAGGTCGGTGGCGCCATCTGTGGACACATTATGGAACTAATTTCGGTCAGCGATGGCGCCAATATGGTAATACCGCCGCCCGCCGCTAGGGTGACTCCTGCGCTCCCTCACTATAAAAATGGCGGCAAATTTAAGGTGGGGGGGGGGATATCCCAGGAGGTGGGGGGTGGCTGGGGTGGGGGGCAGGAAGGAGGAGGGGGGGCACAGAGAGAGAGAGGTGGGGTGGTGTGGAATGCATGTAGGAACAGGGTTGGGGGTTTGGACTTCGTATGGAGGGGTGCGGGAGACGGGGAAGCACCCCCCCTTCCAATCCCCACCCCCCACTCCTGAGCTACCTCCCCCATTCTTCCCCACATGAACCATCCCCACTCATGGGAGTGGCCAATGGGCACACACCAATGCTGGAACAACTGATCCATAAACTCGAACATATATGAACAAATTCACGTAACCCATAATACATCACAATATCTTATGATAAGAGGTGGAACCCAAGAGATAGAGGTTATCTTGAGATGATTTCGGGGCTTTAGTGTCCCCGCGGCCCGGTCCTCGACCAGGCCTCCACCCCCAGGAAGCAGCCCGTGACAGCTGACTAACTCCCAGGTACCTATTTACTACAAGGTAACAGGGGCATTCAGGGTGAAAGAAACTTTGCCCATTTGTTTCTGCCTCGTGCGAGAATCGAACCCGCGCCACAGAATTACGAGTCTTGCACGCTATCCACCAGGCTACGAGGCCCCCTAGAGCCCCAAACACTTCACCCAAACAAGCAAAAACAGACAAAAATACAATCCCTCTCACGCAGAAACAATTTACCAACAATCCATTGTATTTTCGCGCTGCAAATTTAATAACCTGACAAACATTTACGCATCACAAGCTAATATATTTCTAAATCTGACAAATTATTTGCGATTAATGTGGATTAGCTGTTTAATACACCATTAAACGGGAACCTGTACATGTGTATACAGGTTCCCACCACCAAATGCACGCGTGCGTGTGCGTGCGTGTGAGTGTGTGTGTGTGTGTGTGTGTGTGTGTGTGTGTGTGTGTGTGTGTGTGTGGTGTGTGTGTGTGTGTGTGTGTGTGTGTGTGTGTGCGTGTGTGTGTGTGTGTGTGTGTGTGTGTGTGTGTGTGTGTGTGTGTGTGTGTGTGCGTGTGTGTGTGCGTGTGTGTGTGTGTGTGTGTGCGTGTGTGTGTGTGTGTGTGCGTGTGTGTGTGTGTGTGTGTGTGTGTGTGTGTGTGTGTGTGTGTGTGCGTGTGTGTGTGCGTGTGTGTGTGTGTGTGTGTGTACTCACCTAGTTATATATATATATGTGTGTGTGTGTGTGTGTGTGTGTGTGTGTGTGTGTGTACTCACCTAGTTATATGTGTGTGTGTGTGTGTGTGTGTTTACTAGTTGTGTTTTTGCGGGGGTTGAGCTTTGCTCTTTCGGCCCGTGACAGCTGACTAACTCCCAGGTACCTATTTACTGCTAGGTAACAGGGGCACTTAGGGTGAAAGAAACTTTGCCCATTTGTTTCTGCCTCGTGCGGGAATCGAACCCGCGCCACAGAATTACGAGTCCTGCGCGCGTGTGTGTGTATGTATGTGTGTGTGTGTGTGTGTGTGTGTGTGTGTGTGTGTGTGTGTGTGTGTGTGTGTGTGTGTGTGTGTGTATGTGTGTGTGTGTATGTGTGTGTGTGTATGTGTGTGTGTGTGTGTGTGTGTGTGTGTGTGTGTGTGTGTGTGTGTGTGTGTGTGTGTGTGTGTGTGTGTGTGTGTGTGTGTGTGTGCTGACAAAGAGCCTAGTAGCTGAAGGGTACAATCATGTATGTCAGACCAATCTTGGAGTATGCATCTCCAGCTTGTGTTAGTATCTAATGAACCACAAGACTGAATGACAAGATTCAAACACATGAGACCAGACTAGTTCCTGATTTGAGGGGGAATAAACTTTGAGGAATGACTACGGAAAATAAAACTCACGTCGCTGGAAGACGAGTGTTAGTGGAGACATGATCACCACATACAATATTCTCAGAAACTGATTTGGGTAAATCAAGACTATATTTAACACATGTGGTACACACACAAGGAGGAAGCGAGTACTCAAATGAACCACAGAGACGTTAGAAAGAACGTTTTCAGTGTCAGTAGTAAATAAATGGAATGCATTAGGCAGTAATATGGTGGAGGCTGACTCCATACACAGTTTAAAATGTAGATATGATAGAGCCCAGTAGGCTCAGGAACCTGTACACCAGTTGAATGACGGTTGAGAGGCGGAACTAAAGAGCCGGAGCTCATTCCTAGAGAGTACAATTAAGTGATCACACAAACACTCTACGGTAATATCAAGCCGTGTTTGACTTAGTCACAGCGGCACATAGAATGAAAAGGTAGATCTCTGATTTGGTCGGGTACTCGTGGACCAGTAGACTAGAGTACTACAGAGGGGTACAGCAGAGGGGTACTATAGACGAGAGGGGTGGGAAACAAACAGTTTTCCCTCGGACCCTCCCACACTATCCCCCATTTCACTGTGGGGGGCGTGGGGGGGCGAGTGGGGGGAGCAAGACATGGGGAGAGACATGGGGAGCTAGCGGAAGCCTAGTGGTAGTAGATAGGGGAAAAAATGGGGGGTGATAACCGAGAGTAAGGGGGGAATGGGGGGGTAACTGAAGGGGAAACTATGTAGAGAAAAGGGGTAAGAGAAGGTAGTAGTTAACCGTGAATAGGGTCAAATGGGAGACAATCAGGAAAGAGACTGTAGAAATTATGTAAAAGTAGTAAATATTAATCTAAATTTTTAATTATTATACTATAATTATTACTCTAGTTATTAGTAATAAGTGATGAGAATTATAGAGATGATATACATGATGATCAATTAAGATATTCAAATATACCAAACTATTAATTAACATTTTAATTCGCTAATTAGGCCTTATGGTGGTAAGGGAGAGTGTTGTATCTATTGTGTAAACTGTTGTAAACTTGTACACCCTCTCATTGTGCTCCACACTACACCCCCTACCCCCCACCCTCTCACGCAACCCCCCCCCTTTCTTTCACGCAAACAACCCCCCTCTCTCACGCACGCAATTGTGTTATCATGTTTCTGATAAACTGTTCACCAGTTGATTGGCAGTTGAGAGGCGGGCCGGAAGAGCAGAGCTCAATCCCCGCAAGCACAACTAGGTGAATACACACACACACACACACACCCCTCTCTCACGCCCATTATCTATTCCTTCGTGTATCTTCCTCACTATCTACGCCAGGATCATGTCTCCTCACCTATCCCTGTGTTTAGTTCCCTCCCTACCTATCCCTGTCTATATCCTCGGTCCCATTAACATTTATCATAGACCCCAATACGTACACAATCATACCATCCTATCCCTACATCAGAGACCTTTATCTATCTTATCATTTGGCTCCACCTCTTATCCTAACAACTAGCCATTCTTCGCCTATTCTTGCAGCCATATCCCCCCCCCCACCCTATCTCAACTATCCTAGAGAATTGAAGAATCCTAGAATCAAGCACGGCACCTAACCTAACCCACACCTGTCTTATACATATCCCTTACCTTATGAGAGATCTTCTCACCTATCCCAAACACTGTATCACCCCCAATGCCTAGCCCAATCCACATATATTCAAGTATCTAAACTACTCCCTATCCATCAAGGGCGGTTAGCTCCCTCCTTTTCTAGCCCTGCTTCCTCCACAACCCCCCTCCCTATCCCCCCATCCTAGGGTCGGCATCCCCCCCCCCCTAGCCCTAGGCATAATGGAATCATACGCGGCCCGAGTTTCATCACTAATGAAATATGGATTATGCAAATTAGCATCGGAATATTGACGGTGGGTGGGAGAGGGGTGGATAGGAGGGATGGGGATTGGTGGGGGGAGAATATGGATGGACTTAGGATAGAGAAGGAGTGGTTTAGCAATCTGTGTAGCTACCACTTCTCATCTCTCCCCTACCACAACTCCTTACGACTGAACGAGCAGTTTTCAAAAGCGTAGCTATTCTGAGACCAATATACGGTCTACAACCTACATCAGAACGACTCTCGAGTAAGCAGCAGCGAGAGAACACTTCACGCTGTTGTGCTGGGGTATGTTGAACAATCACGGGAGACATGATAACAACGTAGAAGATTCCATTCACCTGAGCTGTAGGGGTCTCGAACCATGAACCCCAAGTGTGCAAGGCCGAAGCTCTATCTTATTTAACGTATATTTTATTTACATATATTTAACGTATATTTTATTTAACGTACAAGAATATTAAGAGGAATTCAAGGAGCACACAGTGAGGACATTTTCAAAAAATGAGATACAGCAGAATTACAGAGTTACAGCAGAGTTATAGAGGTACAGCAGAGTTATAGAGGTACAGCAAAGTTATAGAGGTACAGCAGAGTTATAGAGGTACAGCAGAGTTATAGAGGTACAGCAAAGTTATAGAGGTACAGCAGAGTTATAGAGGTACAGCAAAGTTATAGAGGTACAGCAAAGTTATAGAGGTACAGCAGAGTTATAGAGGTTCAGCAGAGTTATTGAGGTACAGCAGAGTTATAGAGGTACAGCAAAGTTATAGAGGTACAGCAGTTATAGAGGTTCAGCAGAGTTATAGAGGTACAGCAGAGTTATAGAGGTACAGCAAAGTTATAGAGGTACAGCAGAGTTATAGAGGTACAGCAGAGTTATAGAGGTTCAGCAGAGTTATAGAGGTACAGCAAAGTTATAGAGGTACAGCAAAGTTATAGAGGTACAGCAGAGTTATAGAGGTTCAGCAGAGTTATAGAGGTACAGCAAAGTTATAGAGGTACAGCAAAGTTATAGAGGTACAGCAGAGTTATAGAGGTTCAGCAGAGTTATAGAGGTACAGCAAAGTTATAGAGGTACAGCAGAGTTATAGAGGTACAGCAGAATTATAGAGGTACAGCAGAGTTATAGAGGTACAGCAGTTATAGAGGTACAGCAGAGTTATAGAGGTACAGCAGAGTTATAGAGGTACAGCAGTTATAGAGATACAGCAGAGTTATAGAGGTACAGCAGAGTTATAGAGGTACAGCAAAGTTATAGAGGTACAGCAGTTATAGAGGTACAGCAGAGCTATAGAGGTACAGCAGAGTTATAGAGGTACAGCAGAGTTATAGAGGTACAGCAGAATTATAGAGGCTTCGGGTGGAAGTTGGAGACGTCTGCAAGAATATCTTTGACGCAAAGGCAAATAGCATTGTAAATAGTTATGAGAGATCGTAGATTCGAATTCAATAAGAACCTCAATCATCAAATATGACGCAAACAATGAATCACTGCGTCAATTGACCATCAAATCGGACAATCGGAACCTGGGAACCGATATCCAACCCTGCCAGCAAGCAAGCGCGCACGCACACTCGCGGACACTACAATGTAGTTTCTAAAATATTTCGTTGGGAGGAAAGTCGTAAATAATTTTCAACAAAGACGTAAATCATTCGGAAATATTACCTGCGGCCGACAAATATATTTATACGAATACTTAATGTCACATCCGCAAGATTTAGGGCCGATCCGCGCCTACATTAACTGTTCAGAGATACAAATAAATATCGTTCTCTTTCGAATTCGAAGCGGCCAATGAGCTGCAAGGAGACCCAGGAAGGGCGTTGAAGCAAGGACCAATGAGTGGTCGAGAAATGCTCGGAGGCAACCAATGAGCGCGCGGGGAAAATTTTCAAGCTCCGTAACCGCCTCTCTTTCGCGCGCCTCTAGCCGGTCGAAAACAAAAGCACCAAAATTTACCTCCAGAAGTGCAATTTTTTTATGTTGATATTAGTGTGGACGCGGTTACCGGCACCAGGTGTCTGTGCCTGGCGGCTGGTGACCAGGAGACGGGAAATAAGTCACCCGCGAACTGCTTTGCCAGATTGCATCTTTAGGCGGGAATAACCATCAGCCGAAGACCTCAACTCCGCGGGATTCATTTCCGTACGCCAGAAGACTTGGCTGATACACACACACACACACACACACACACACACACACACACACACACACACACACACACACACACACACACACACACACACACACAGGGGCCTCGTAGCCTGGTGGATAGCGCGCAGGATTCGTAATTCTGTGGAGCGGGTTCGATTCCCGCACGAGGCAGAAACAAATGGGCAAAGTTTCTTTCACCCTGAATGCCCCTGTTACCTAGCAGTAAATAGGTACCTGGGAGTTAGTCAGCTGTCACGGGCTGCTTCCTGGTGTGTGTGTGTGTGTGTGTGGTGTGGAAAAAAAAAAAAGTAGTTAGTAAACAGTTGATTGACAGTTGAGAGGCGGGCCGAAAGAGCAAAGCTCAACCCCCGTAAAAACACAACTAGTAAACACACACACACACACACACACACACCATTGTGTTGCCCCTGGGTGATCCACAACATCTTGGACGACGGTTCGCAAACTTGATGGTCTTCTAAATGTAGTTAATTCATCCTAATTCCCCTCAACCTGCATTTGGGAATCTGGCTCAAGGCAGCGGAGACTTCTTCCCTGGGTACATTAAGACGACAGCTTGGCAGTCATCGTTACATTACCAATGGCAGCAAAGTCGTACGCTGAAAATGACAAGCCGATGGTACAAGAAGATGGGGAGTTTCTTCACTCTGTTCTCATATTCCAGCGCCTTGCCCGCTCCTCCCAGCCCCTTGCCCGCTCCTCCCAGGCCCTTGCCCGCTCCTCCCAGGCCCTTGCCCGCTCCTCCCAGCCCCTTGCCCGCTCCTCCCAGCCCCTTGCCCGCTCCTCCCAGCGCCTTGCCCGCTCCTCCCAGCGCCTTGCCCGCTCCTCCCAGCGCCTTGCCCGCTCCTCCCAGCGCCTTGCCCGCTCCTCCCAGCGCCTTGTTCTCAAACACTACCTGTGTGCTATATAGTCATTATCCTAGCGTTTTCTTCTATTATGATATCTGTTCTTCAGACCGAAGAGGAGCGCCTGACGTGAGTGGCCGCCCCCTGCGACCGCTGGCCAGCAAGTGAGCCTCATGACCTGATAGCCGCCGAAGAAAGCACACGACATGCCAGCTTCTCTCTGATTGGCTGGTTCTCGTAGCCAATACCAGACACAGAGCGCCTCGTTTCGCTTGCTTCACTTGCTCTGATTGGCTGGTTCTCGTAACTACTACCAGACACAGAGCGCCATGTTTCGCTAGCTTCACTTGCTCTGATTGGCTAGTTCTCGTAACCAATACCAGACACAGAGCACCATGTTTCACTAGCTTCACTTGCTCTGATTGGCTGGTTATCCTAACCAATACTAGACAGCCCCACGCCTCGCCTCCAAGCTGTGAAGACGATATCAAATATATCCAGAAATTGCAATAATTCCCAACTGGTACTTGAAGTATGAGGTCAAACTCCGTTGTATGTCGGTTAAGGAGTTGTTATGAACAGTCTAACAGCCTCTTTGTAATTCTCTGTGTAGCAAAAGAATGCACCAAGCCGGGAGAGACTATGTAACTGTGTACTCACGTATTTGTGCTTGCAGGATCGAGCATTGACTCTTGGATCCCGCCTTTCCAGCTATCGGTTGTTTACAGCAATGACTCCTGTCCCATTTCCCTATCATACCTAGTTTTAAAAGTATGAATATGTGTGTGTGTGTGTGTGTGTGTGTGTGTGTGTGTGTGTGTGTGTGTGTGTGTGTGTGTGTGTGTGTGTGTGTGTGTGTGTGTGTGTGTGTGTACTCACCTAATTGTGCTTGCGGGGGTTGAGCTCTGGCTCTTTGGTCCCGCCTCTCAACCGTCAATCAACTGGTGTACAGATTCCTGAGCCTATTGGGCTCTATCATATCTACATTTGAAACTGTGTATGGAGTCAGCCTCCACCACATCACTTCCTAATGCATTCCATTTGCTAACTACTCTGACACTGAAAAAGTTCTTTCTAACGTCTCTGTGGCTCATTTGGGTACTCAGCTTCCACCTGTGTCCCCTTGTTCGCGTCCCACCAGTGTTGAAAAGTTCATCCTTGTTTACCCGGTCGATTCCCCTGAGGATTTTGTAGGTTGTGATCATGTCCCCCCTTACTCTTCTGTCTTCCAGTGTCGTGAGGTGCATTTCCCGCAGCCTTTCCTCATAACTCATGCCTCTTAGTTCTGGGACTAGTCTAGTAGCATACCTTTGGACTTTTTCCAGCTTCGTCTTGTGCTTGACAAGGTACGGGCTCCATGCTGGGGCCGCATACTCCAGGATTGGTCTTACATATGTGGTGTACAAGATTCTGAATGATTCCTTACACAGGTTCCTGAACGCCGTTCTGATGTTAGCCAGCCTCGCATATGCCGCAGACGTTATTCTCTTTATGTGGGCTTCAGGAGACAGGTTTGGTGTGATATCAACTCCTAGATCTTTCTCTCTGTTTCATTAAGTACTTCATCTCCTATTCTGTATCCTGTGCCTGGCCTCCTGTTTCCACTGCCTAGTTTCATTACTTTGCATTTACTCGGGTTGAACTTCAACAGCCATTTGTTGGACCATTCACTCAGTCTATCCAGGTCATCTTGTAGCCTCCTACTATCATCCTCTGTTTCAATCCTCCTCATAATTTTTGCATCGTCGGCAAACATTGAGAGGAACGAATCTATACCCTCTGGGAGATCATTTACATATACCAGAAACAGTATAGGTCCAAGGACTGACCCCTGCGGGACTCCACTTGTGACGTCTCGCCAATCTGAGACCTCACCCCTCACACAGACTCGTTGTCTCCTGTTGCTTAGGTATTCCTCTATCCACCGGAGTACCTTCCCTCTCACTCCAGCCTGCATCTCCAACTTTCGCACTAGCCTCTTGTGTGGCACTGTATCAAAGGCTTTCTGACAATCCAAAAATATGCAGTCTGCCCACCCTTCTCTTTCTTGCCTTATTTTTGTTGCCTGGTCGTAGAATTCAAGTAACCCTGTGAGGCAGGACCTGCCATCCCTGAACCCATGTTGATGCTGTGTTACAAAGTTCCTTCGCTCCAGATGCTCCACTAGTTTTTTTCGCACAATCTTCTCCATCAGCTTGCATGGTATGCAGGTTAGGGACACTGGCCTGTAGTTCAGTGCCTCCTGTCTATCCCCTTTCTTGTATATCGGGACTACGTTAGCTGCTTTCCAAATATCTGGCAGTTCCCCTGTTGCCAGTGATTTGTTATACACTATGGAGAGTGGTAGGCTCAGTTCTCTTGCTCCTTCCTTTAGAACCCAAGGGGAGATTCCATCTGGGCCTATAGCCTTCGTCACGTCCAACTCTAGTAAACACTTCCTTACTTCCCCACTGGTAATCTCAAACTCTTCCAGTGGTTCCTGGTTAGCTATTCCCTCACTTACCTCTGGAATTTCTCCTTGTTCTAAGGTGAAGACCTCCTGGAATTTCTTATTCAATTCCTCACACACTTCCTTGTCATTTGTAGTGAATCCTTCCGCCCCTATCCTTAATCTCATAACCTGTTCCTTTACTGTTGTTTTTCTCCTAATGTGGCTATGCAACAATTTAGGCTGAGTCTTTGCCTTGCTTGCGATGTCATTTTCGTATTGTCTTTCTGCCTCTCTTCTCATCCTGACATATTCATTCCTGGCATTCTGGTATCTTTCTCTGCTCTCCAGTGTCCTGTTATTCCTATAGTTTCTCCATGCCCTTTTACTTTGTGTGTCCATGCCCTGTGTGTGTGTGTGTATGTGTGTGTGTATGTGTGTGTGTGTGTGTGTGTGTGTGTGTGTGTGTGTGTGTGTGTGTGTGTGTGTGTGTGTACTCACCTAGTTGTGCTTGCGGGGGTTGAGCTCTGGCTCTTTGGTCCCGCCTCTCAACCGTCAATCAACAGGTGTACAGGTTCCTGAGCCTACTGGGCTCTATCATATCTACACTTGAAGCTGTGTATGGAGTCAGCCTCCACCACATCACTGCCTAATGTGTGTGTGTGTGTGTGCGTGCGCGCTGGAGCCTCATCTGTTTAATAGAATCCAAATTCCTAATCCCCCTAACGGCATTATTTCCCACATAAGGCTGGCCCGCCTGAACGCGGCGTATTATTATAATTCTCAAACCTGATTTGTTGTCCCGTGTTAGTCATGCAATTTTGGGACGCGTGTAAGTCACATTTATTCCATTTTAATCCGGCAATAACTATAACAATAATAATATTACTCTCCTGTAACGAGATTATGTAGTTAACGTTAAATTTACCATGTTATCTTACACGTAAAAATGTGTGTGTATAATATGTATTATAGATACAAGTTTGTATAGATTTATTTATTTTTCTGTTTACAGGATATGCAACCCGGTAAGTTTAAGAAAGCGGCAGAGAGAGAGAGAGAGAGAGAGAGAGAGAGAGAGAGAGAGAGAGAGAGAGAGAGAGAGAGAGAGAGAGAGAGAGAGAGAGAGAGAGAGAGAGAGAGAGAGAGAGAGAGAGACAATGAGCACCTGACATAATGAAACACGGCACTGTGTCACTGTAGAGAACATCCACACTACATTATTGACACCTCTCAACCTCCACCCATCCAATCCCCTCCTACCTGACGTCACCCCCTTTACCCTTTACCCTTTCATCCCCACCCCATTCCCCTCAAGATCCCACCCCAGCCCCCCAAACCCCCTACTGTCTCACCCTTCCCCTACAATCTCCCCTACCCCCCCCCCCCCCACACTGCAGCCTCAGAGGGTAGCATCCTCCCTTGGTATTGAAACAAGGAGTCAAATGTGTCCTACCTTGAGGTTACCTTGAGGTGCTTCCGGGGCTTAGCGTCCCCGCGGCCCAGTCGTCGACCAGGCCGCCTGGTTGCTGGACTGATCAACCAGGCTGTTGGACGCAGCCTGACGTATGAGAAATTCCTGCTCTGGAAAGGACCGCAGTTGTGTTTTTAGTTACCATTCTCGTCAACAGATGGCAGGCAGAGGTGTATGGTGGCCATTCTCGTTTATCATCTGATAATATCAACATTCTATGTTATGTTATATGCGCGTTGAAAAACATATGTATACACGTATATATATATATACATATATATACATTAAATTCAGGATTGAAGAGTAATATTTGCAAATTTTCAGATGAAATGAAAATTAGTAGGGGGAATAAATTCAGAAAAAATGGTCTGAAAATCGCTTCAAAATAGCTTCAAAAGGTTTTTCATATTAACGAAAGTTATCAGCTAAATGGCGACAAATGTAGGGTTCGGAGACGAGGTAATAACAGATACCAGATATCAGCTGGATGGTGTTGTGATATCAGAGTCTGTTTCCGTGTGAACAAGTCTTCTCAGATTAGATACATCTGAAGGAATCATTTTGGCTTGAGGAGTGCCGAAGGTCGACTCCATATAAGACCGAGTGTAAAGTGACCGAGGCAGAGCGATAACCGGTTGCAAAAACCGGTTATCGAAAACCGAAGTACCAGAATAAACACACACACACACACACACACACACACACACACACGAACAAGGGAACAAGAACAAGGGGCCTCGTAGTTGTGGGGCCTCGTAGCCTGGTGGATAGCGCGCAGGACTCGTAATTCTGTGGCGCGGGTTCGATTCCCGCACGAGGCAGAAACAAATGGGCAAAGTTTCTTTCACCCTGAATGCCCCTGTTACCTAGCAGTAAATAGGTACCTGGGAGTTAGTCAGCTGTCACGGGCTGCTTCCTGGGGGTGGAGGCCTGGTCGAGGACCGGGCCGCGGGGACACTAAAGCCCCGAAATCATCTCAAGATAACAAGGGTGGGACACGAACAAGGGGACACAGGTGGAAACTTAGTACCCAGATGAGCCACAGAGACGTTAGAAAGATTTTTTTCAGTGTCAGAGTAGTTAACAAATGGAATGCATTAGGAAGTGATGTGGTGGAGGCTGACTCCATACACAGTTTCAAATGTAGATATGATAAGAGCCCAGTAGGCTCAGGAACCTGTACACCAGTTGATTGACGATTGAGAGGCTGACCCAAAGACCCAAAGCTCAACCCCCGCAAACACAACTAGGTGAACACACACACACACATAGAATCCCCTCAACCATCCCTTCCCCAACCCTTTGACACAACCTCCCCCCCTCCCTTTCCTTTCCATCTCCTTCAAGGAGGCACCCCCTCCCATACCCTCCCTCTCCGTCTCAGTCTCAGCCGGATAGACCCCTCTAGCCCGCGTATGTCAACAATGTTCCCTTCTTCAATACTTACAAAGAATGTACCCCCCTGAAAACTTGGTCTCCGCGGCACCAAAGGGCACAACCCACTCCGCCCAACGTCTGGGCGGGTGACCGCGGCAACTTGGCCCTTATAGCCGGTACCAGGAAGGTCGACCGTGGCCCGCCTCGACCGGATACCGCCCGCTGACCGGAGTAGCCAAGTGAATACTGAGAAGATTGTACTGGATGACTCGAGGCATTATCAAAATCATATATGGCGACTCAAAATGGACACAGGGGGGGGGATATAGAGGGGGAGGGGGGATATAGAGAGGGAGAGGGGGTTACTGAGTGGGGGGTACGGAGGGGGAGGGGGGGTGGAGGGAAAGATAGCTGAGATAGAGGTGAAGGGAAAGGGGAAGTGAGAGAAGGGGAGACAGATGAAGAGAGAGGAGGTGGAAAGGAGGGGTTAGAGTGAGAGGAGCAAAAGGAAAAGGTGTGTAAGGGAGAGAGGTAAACGAAGGAGAGGGGGAATGACTAACAGGAGAGAAGGGAACGCGAATAATAATTGAAAACAAGGACGCAGCAGAGAAAAAAAGGAGAAAGAGTAATGATGGAAATAATAGAGAAGACAGAAAGCGGACTGTAGGAGAGGGAGAGAATCGAGAAAACCTAGCATTAAGGAGGGAAGGAGACGGAAGAGGGACAGACGGAAGAGGGGAGACTATACTAAGGTTAACAGAAAATGGGCCCCGAGTAGACACACAACTATCAGTAAGTGACTATTCAAAACAGAAAACGTGACCAACATTTAGATAGTGAGAGAGGGAGGAGAGAGAGGGAGAAAGGTAGAGAGAGAGAGAGAGAGAGAGAGAGAGAGAGAGAGAGAGAGAGAGAGAGAGAGAGAGAGAGAGAGAGAGAGAGGGAGAGAGAGAGAGAGAGAGAAGAGAGGGGGGAAAGTCAGTGAGAGAAGGAGAAGGGAGAGGGGGAAAAGGTTTTCAATTTTCTTAACCTCTTCCTTCATCCGCACCTCTTCCTCTTCCATGTTAAATAAAGAAGAGAGAGAGAGCAGAGAAGGAAGGAGGAGGAGGAGGAGACATTGGTGCCTGGGAAGCACTCATGGTGAGGGGAGGACAGTGATAAGTGGAGACGGAAGAGGGGAACTGAAGAGATAGGGTAGAGGGGAAGAATGGAAAAGATGCTAGCAGGTAGTAGGCTTTGGTTTACATTTATTAAACAGTTTACAAGCATGAAAACTTGCCAATCAACTGTTATTATTGTTATAAACAGCCTCCTGGTGCTTCGGAGCTCATTACTTGTTTAATAATCGTAAACAAAGCCGCCAAAGATTAAGAAAAGATGGACAGGTTCGTAAGTGCTTGCGTAACTGCTTCGTGAATCTGGCCCCAGGTAGGTAAGTGTAATATATTAACACGGGCCATAGGAGACATGCCCAGGTGGAGAATGAAAGAAGGGAATGAGAGAAAATGAGAGAACGAATACCCTCCCCTCTTCCATCTTCCCTTCCACAACCTCCTTCTTGGCCCTTTCTTTAATCCTTTCACCTCTGTCCTGCTTCTTCTGTCAACCCACAAATCTCCTTGCACCATACCTTTCCATAACCATTCCACCACCTGCCTACCCTTCCCATCAAGCTTTGCACCTGCTAATTTTCCTTTCCTCCTACGCTTCCATCTCCTGCTCCCAATCCATGTTATCCCTCCCTCCCTCCCCTTCCACCTGCTACTTTCCCTTTCCATCAACTCTTCCATCTGCTTCTTTCCCTTCCCATCATTCATGCTCCTTACACTTTCCTTCAACCCCTTCCACCTAACCTTCCCTCCCTCCCTTCCCTCCTCCTCCCCCCTTCCCAGCATCTCCCCTCCCACGTGCCGCGTCAACTGGCCGTCACGGTCGGCCCTAACGACCGTAACAGGATAATTACAAGCGGGTTAAAAGGGCTGATACAAAATAGGAGGTAACGACACCATGTTATGTGACGCCTCCCCCCCCTCCCACATAAAGGGAGGGGGGAATATGAGGGGTAAAAGAAGGGGGGGAGGGAAGGGAGTGCTGTGTTCTGATTGATTGGTCGTTACGTTATATGTGGTCTGATTCCCTTCATGTATGTGAGGAAACAAATGGAACGGGGGGGGGGGAAGTGATGGAAGAGATGGGAATAAGGAGGGAGGGAGTGAGGGAAAAGGGAGGGGTGGGGGAGAGTGAAATGATGAGGGAGCAATGACATGTGTGACCATTAATACACCCTACACTTTGTAATGGGAGCAGGGGGGAGAGAGGGTCAGGTAGGGGGGAGGAAGAGTGTTATGGAAGGGTAGAGAAGGGAGGGGAAGTGATGTGAATTGACCAAGTGGGAAATGAGGAAGATAACAAGTAGAGGGAATGAGACACAGGGAAAGAGGGGGATCGAATGAGACACAGGGAAAGAGGGGGATCGAATGAAACACAGAGAGGAGAATGAAAAGGTAATTTAACTTGTCACACAAGAGCTCTCCCCCTACCCCCCCCCCCCCCTACCCCTGTACAAGAGTCCCTCAGTAGAGCACCTACCGACGCCTCTACAGGAGTCCCTCAGACGTCCCTGGCCACGCAGCTCCCAGGGACCACAACGTGACCCCAACCAATCATAACGTCGACAAAACAATTCAGGACACCCACGTAAATACCGCTAGTTTGATGGGGTGGGGGGGAGAGGGGGGGTGAGGGAAAGAGGGGGATGGGGATAGGAAAAGGGGGGGGGGATAGGGGTGGAGGAGAGGGAAGGATTGGATGAGGAAAGGAGGATTGGAAGCAAGGATCGCTGGGATTGGGGGGGGGGAATAGAAGGGGGTGTGAGAGAGGGACACGGAAGGGGGCCAGCGGAAGGGGTTAGCGGAAGGGGTTAGCGGAAGGGGTCAACGGAAGGGAAGAGGGAAAGTTTTTAATTTTCAAACTTTAACAGGAATTTAACATTACGGGATAAGTTGCTTTAGCATGGGAGAAGAAACGAATAATCACATTAAAATGGTTAGATAACCGGAGGAGGAGGAGAAATGGAAAACTTCACAGGAAGAAAAGGGATAGGAGAAGGATGGAGGGGATTAGAGTGGATAGGTATAAGATACGAGTGTGAAGTACGAGGCCCAGGGATAGTAGACACACATTCCAAGGCACAGAATTAGATTCAACCAATTTAGGACCGAAGGAAAATTGGATAAACATTGAGATCCGCGACTACTCAAGAAGGGCTCTAAGCTGGCTAACCGGTTGCCCACACGAGGGAAGGTTAAGGGGGGACCATTACCCCTTAGAAAGCTTCGTTCATTACACTATTATTAAGAGGGGAAGGGGGTAGAGAGGGACAAGGGGAAGGGCTAGAGAGGGGACACACCCCCCCTATCACCAACGGCAGCCCCTAAAAAAACCAAACCAGTTTGACGAGATGAAACGAGGGGATTAAACCCGAACTTAGAAGCCAGGGCGAGCTTAACATACTAAACTGTTTTAAGGGGGAAAGTCGAACGGTGACACTTCATTACTACGGTGACCGAGGACCCGTGTGGCCACCACCACGTGAATGACTAGGAGACCAATCGAACACCACCACGTGAATGACCAGGAGACCAATCGAACACCACCACGTGAATGACCAGGAGACCAATCGAACACCACCACGTGAATGACCAGGAGACCAATCGAACACCACCACGTGAATGACCAGGAGACCAATCGAACACCACCACGTGAGTGACCAGGAGACCAATCGAACACCACCACGTGAATGACCAGGAGACCAATCGAACACCACCACGTGAATGACCAGGAGACCAATCGAACACCACCACGTGAATGACCAGGAGACCAATCGAACACCACCACGTGAATGACCAGGAGACCAATCGAACACCACCACGTGAGTGACCAGGAGACCAATCGAACACCACCACGTGAATGACCAGGAGACCAATCGAACACCACCACGTGAGTGACCAGGAGACCAATCGAACACCACCACGTGAGTGACCAGGAGACCAATCGAACACCACCACGTGAGTGACCAGGAGACCAATCGAACACCACCACGTGAGTGACCAGGAGACCAATCGAACACCACCACGTGAGTGACCAGGAGACCAATCGAACACCACCACGTGAGTGACCAGGAGACCAATCGAACACCACCACGTGAGTGACCAGGAGACCAATCGAACACCACCACGTGAGTGACCAGGAGACCAATCGAACACCACCACGTGAGTGACCAGGAGACCAATCGAACACCACCACGTGAATGACCAGGAGACCAATCGAACACCACCACGTGAGTGACCAGGAGACCAATCGAACACCACCACGTGAATGACCAGGAGACCAATCGAACACCACCACGTGAGTGACCAGGAGACCAATCGAACACCACCACGTGAATGACCAGGAGACCAATCGAACACCACCACGTGAATGACCAGGAGACCAATCGAACACCACCACGTGAGTGACCAGGAGACCAATCGAACACCACCACGTGAATGACCAGGAGACCAATCGAACACCACCACGTGAATGACCAGGAGACCAATCGAACACCACCACGTGAGTGACCAGGAGACCAATCGAACACCACCACGTGAATGACCAGGAGACCAATCGAACACCACCACGTGAATGACCAGGAGACCACTCGAACACCACCACGTGAATGACCAGGAGACCAATCGAACACCACCACGTGAGTGACCAGGAGACCAATCGAACACCACCACGTGAATGACCAGGAGACCAATCGAACACCACCACGTGAATGACCAGGAGACCAATCGAACACCACCACGTGAATGACCAGGAGACCAATCGAACACCACCACGTGAATGACCAGGAGACCAATCGAACACCACCACGTGAATGACCAGGAGACCAATCGAACACCACCACGTGAATGACCAGGAGACCAATCGAACACCACCACGTGAATGACCAGGAGACCAATCGAACACCACCACGTGAATGACCAGGAGACCAATCGAACACCACCACGTGAATGACCAGGAGACCAATCGAACACCACCACGTGAATGACCAGGAGACCAATCGAACACCACCACGTGAATGCAGACGAGGAGTCACCACGTGGCTGAAGATATGATAAAAAAGCCAAACATCAGAGCGTGAAGATACGACGTTTCGGTCCATCCTAAACCATTATTAAGTCGTGTAGTCTTGAATATAAATATCAAACAACTACAATCACACTAAAGATACAAACGGACAACTATAATCAAAATAATTCTCTAAAATGACCGCCAAAAACCAAATCGCAATTATTCCAGTGGAATTCGAGGCCCTCACAAGGTTTAAGTGAGAAAGTTACACAAACTACTTAAGTAATGCTGTGAGAAAAGTGTGTGTGTAAAGTGTGGTGAAGAAACTCTCATCTCGAACCGTCCCTTACAACACATCCCTACTCCCCTTCAACCAGCCCCTTACACCCCCTAGACCCCCTACACCCCCCTACCTACCCCCTTCCCACATCCGACTTGATTAATGCCCGTCCCCACTAACGACCTGATCGATCTTGTCCAAGTAGAGCAGAAGTTGGATAAATTATCAATCTTTTAATCCATCTTGCCAGGGCCGTCCTGTGTCTTCTCACCCATCTTCCCTATCCCCTATTCCCTCTAGTGAGATCCCCAGGACCTGTTCGAGCCTATCCAGGGAAGAATAGACTAGGCGATAAGGAACAATTGATAAGATAATCATTGAAATTCCTCTTTACAAACTCGTTAGCTCCAGCACCGTCCAACGTCCCAGGACAGACACAGGTGAGACTGTCTCCCTGACGGACAGAAACATCTTTATGACCGGGGATCTTGAGGTTATCTTGAGATGATTTCGGGGCTTTAGTGTCCCCGCGGCCCGGTCCTTGACCAGGCCTCCACCCTAAGGCAAAGGATTTCATAGAGGCGGGGGGAGGGGGGGTGGGATAAACTGTAGCTCAGGTATGAGGCAGACTATCCTGGGATATAGTTACTCATGAGAAAACTATAGTTAGGATTGGATAAGTGAGCATATAGAAGAACATCTCTATCAGGGTTTCTACTACAAACGGCGACAGCCTGGTTGGTCAGGTCAGCAATTAGACGTAGGTCAGGTGTGATACCTTAGGTCATTATCGCAAGGTACATTCAAGGTAGAGTCAGTGTAGGTCTGTGGCCACCTGTCTGTGGTCACCTGTCTGTGGTCACCTGTCTGTGGTCACCTGTCTGTGGTCACCTGTCTGTGGTCACCTGTCTGTGGCCACCTGTCTGTGGCCACCTGTCTGTGGTCACCTGTCTGTGGTCACCTGTCTGTGGTCACCTGTCTGTGGTCACCTGTCTGTGGCCACCTGTCTGTGGTCACCTGTCTGTGGTCACCTGCCTGTGGTCACCTGTCTGTAATCACCTGTCTATGGTCACCTGTCTGTGGTCACGTGTCTGTGGCCACCTGTCTGTGGTCACCTGTCTGTGGTCACCTGTCTGTGGTCACCTGTCTGTAATCACCTGTCTATGGTCACCTGTCTGTGGCCACCTGTCTGTGGTCACCTGTCTGTGGTCACCTGTCTGTGGTCACGTGTCTGTGGTCACCTGTCTGTAATCACCTGTCTATGGTCACCTGTCTGTGGTCACGTGTCTGTGGTCACCTGTCTGTGGTCACGTGTCTGTGGTCACCTGTCTGTAATCACCTGTCTATGGTCACCTGTCTGTGGTCACCTGTCTGTAATCACCTGTCTATGGTCACCTGTCTGTGGTCACCTGTCTGTAATCACCTGTCTATGGTCACCTGACTATGAGACTCTGTAATAAGAAAAAAACACATGACAACAAAACAGCTAAATAAATCAGACAAAAATACTATAAATGAGAAAAAAAATCCTCCTGAAGGTAAAAGTACATCAGGATTGGTTACTTTCAGCCAATCACAAGCCGGGGAATTAAGGAACAAGACGGGACCAAGGTGTCCCAACTAATCAAAACTCTGCAAATTTAACGGGAGAGGAGCGACGTTCCCTAGCCAATAAGAGGCCAGGAAATTTGGCGCGCGAGCAGGAAGTCGCCTCAGCCAATGAGAGTGAACGAAATTTGGCGCGAAAGCTTGAAGGCGCCCCGACCCCCAACGGAAACTTGGAAACCTGACTGAGAGAGAGAGAGAGAGAGAGAGAGAGAGAGAGAGAGAGAGAGAGAGAGAGAGAGAGAGAGAGAGAGAGAGAGAGAGAGAGAGAGAGGTAGGAACTAACCTTGCGGAGATAGGGCCGGTGACGGAGACGTCGTAGGAGGACGACGCCGATATCTGGCTATTCTTAATCTTGCCGGACTCCATCCCAAGGGGCGCCCCGCACGCCGCTGCAACGGATAACACTGTTAGTACCATACAGATAACACGTGTGTGTGTGTGTGTGTAGCTGTCAATATATATATATATATATATATATATATATATATATATATATATATATATATATATATATATATATATATATATATTACATATATATATATATATATATATATATATATATATATTACATATATATATATATATATATATATATATATATATATATATATATATATATATATATACTATATATATATATATATATATATATATATATATTATTAAGTCAGTCACTATTACATATCAGACAAAAATATTACTGTACCAGAAGCTATTCCATGCTAGGGGGAACTCCAAGGCTGAGATTACATACTCCATCCCATTGACCTGGGCTCCAGGAGACTCGAACCCTGGTCCCCCAAGCTTGGGAGGCCGAAGCTCACACACTTCTATAAGATAATTTCAATAATTGTCGTGACCAAAGCTGGATACTCGGACAAAAGTAAACTTTCCGGTGGTCCGTCACTACTTTCTGCTACTTCCCACCAAATGGTTAGTAGGGGGTTGGGGGGGGGGGGTAGTTGGTAGGGGGAGGGGGGGGGGGTTCAACAACATGCCAACACTCGAAGGTGGTGGAGGCCAAGACCGTCAGTAGTTTCAAAGCGTTATATGACAAAGAGTGCTGGGAAGACGGGACACAACGAGCGTAGCTCTCATCCTGTAACTACACTTAGGTAATTACACACACAAGAGCCCTCACAAAACACCCAGTCAGTCACAGCCACACACACACACACACACACACACACACACACACACACACACACACACACACACACACACAAGCCCCCCTGGGCAAACACCCCCCCACCTTACCCCCCCAACCATTCCGTTCCAAATTAGCTGCTTTCGCACGAAGGACGTGTCTAAATTGCATATTAAATCATTAGGATTTCGCACACGAGGGCAGTAATGGGTGAGGAAGGGACGGGAGGAAGAGAGGATAGGGAGGAGGAGGAGGGAAGGAGAAGGAGGAGGGGGATTGGGGGTAGATGGGAGGGGGGAAGGAAAGGGGGTGGGTGGGGGACATCTGAAGGTGGATAACTTTAATTTGATTTATAGATGTAATTATATTGACGTGAGAGAGAACTGTCCCAGCGGGTGGTCACTTCGCTGGAGGAAGGGAAAGGGAGGGAGAGAAGTGAGGGAGGGAAGGGAAGGGAAAGAAGTGAGGGAGGGAAGGGAAAGGAGGGAGAAAGGTAGGGATGGAGAGGATTGATGGTGATGATGTAGTCCTTGTAGTCCATCATTGGTGAAGGACTACAAGGAAGAGGCACATGCTGGTGATGGAAGACCAACATGGGACCATTAAGACCAACATGGGACCACCAAGGCCAACATAGGACCACCACGGCCAACATACGACCACCAAGACCAACATATGTCTTAAATAAGACATATGAGAACAGAATTGGGATATAAAGACCGAGTGAAGAAACAATCCCACCGGGGATCGAACTCCGACCCAGCAAGAAGCGCGACTATCACTCTACCGACCAAAGAACACAAGATAATATTCCCCTCACAGCCTGTAATCCAGTATTCTCTGGAAGAACCTCACACTATTCTCTCTCGGTTCTTAAAGAACATGGTATGTCTTACGATCGTCTTAAATGCTACGATGTCTGAGGCCAGATATAAGATATCGGTTCAGGTGAGATCTGGACGATATAGGAGCAATATAGATATAGATATAGGATCGATATAGCAATTTTACTATGTACTTGTCTCTAAAACGTCGGAATATTGAATCTTTGGTCAATAACAACAAGGTTGTAGATGATTATTGTGTGGTTGTAACAACCATGTTATCTTGAGGTTATCTTGAGATGATTTCGGGGCTTTAGTGTCCCCGCGGCCCGGTCCTCGACCAGGCCTCCACCCCCAGGAAGTAGCCCGTGACAGCTGACTAACACCCAGGTACCTATTTTACTGCTAGGTAACAGGGGCATAGGGTGAAAGAAACCCTGCCCATTGTTTCTCGCCGGCGCCTGGGATCGAACCCAGGACCACAGGATCACAAGTCCAGCGTGCTGTCCGCTCGGCCGACCGGCTCCCTGGTGGCTGTATGGTGGCTACAATTTCTGACTCGTGTGCACATTTCGTATATCGACCGTGTAAACTGTAAATCAATACACAGTAAATTGTAAATCAGTCAACCCCCTCTCCCCCCCCCACACCACCCCTCATTCCAGTACCATGTGAGAGTTGTAAATCACAACTATATATAGAGATATATATACTATATATAGAGAGATATATATAGAGTTGTAAATCACAACTATATATAGAGATATATATACTATATATATAAGAGATATATATAGAGTTGTAAATCACAACTATAGCGTCTATACAGTATAGAATCTGAAACTAGAATATAGAATCTATCTAGATTATATTTTCTATTGTTATTCTCTTCATTGATTATCAATTTATAAATGTTTAAGGTTTATAGGTCCCAGGAGTCTATAGGGAGCCGGTCGGCCGAGCGGACAGCACGCTGGACTTGTGATCCTGTGGTCCCGGGTTCGATCCCAGGCGCCGGCGAGAAACAATGGGTAGATTTTATTTCACCCTATGCCCCCCTGTTACCTAGCAGTAAAATAGGTACCTGGGTGTTAGTCAGCTGTCACGAGCTGCTTCCTGGGGGGTGGAGGCCTGGTCGAGGACCGGGCCGCGGGGACACTAAATAGCCCCGAAATCATCTCAAGATAACCCCCCTAATGGTCGCTTGTGTGTGGGGGCCCACGGTGATGGTGTGGTTGACACACACACACACGCGCGTGCACACTCACACACCTTAAACAAACAGACGTCAACAACAGAGTCAAAACAATAACAGAAATATCGGATGTCTTATTCTGGAAAGTCGAGCCTTCAAGAGTGGAAATTCCACGGGAAGACGAAGATCTTGGTCGTTTCTGTATTCAATGTCTGACTGTCTGTCTGGCTGACTGGCTGGCTGGCTGGCTGGCTGACTGACTGACTGACTGACTGACTGGCTGGCTGGCTGGAACGTGTCCACCAGTTGATTGACAGTTGAGAGACCGGACCAAAGAGCCAGAGCTCAACCCCCGCCAGCACAACTAGGTGAATATAGTTACATTGCCCAGGTAAGACCATCATGAGCGCCACCTTCCTTGCTCAGGCCCCGACTGCACAGGTGTGGAATGGGGTGGAAGGGATGGGAGGGAGGGAGTGAGCAGGTAAAGGCTGGGAGCCGCCACCACCCCGCCAACACCAGCACTGAATAATTCAGAGTGACCTCAGATGTCCCCCAGTAGTCAAGGGAGGTCACCCCGGCAATCACCTGTCGCCCGCCCCTTCCCTAAACCATCACTTCACACCAACCACTCGCACACACACACACACACACACACCAGTTGATTGACAGTTAAGAGGCGGGACCAAAGAGCCAAAGCTCAGCCCCCGCAAACACAAATAGGTGAGTACAAATAAGTGAATACACACACACACACACACACATACGCACACCCACACACACCCACACACACACACACACACACACACACACACACACACACACACACACACACACACACACACACAAAGTTTACTCACAACTGACGACGTTCGAACACTGACCGAACAATGAGTCACTGACGACTTGTTCGAATCACAACGCTGTAAAACCTTCACCCACCAATACGAATAATCGTCAACAGAACCTAAACACCTAACCCTACCTAATAGAACCCTAACTAATCACCAAATTCGAATTTATAATTGTTTTATGAGAGAAAATCCCGAACTGAATACTCAGAAAGTTACAATGGATGAATTGACTTTGCGGTCGTTCACAGCTTGGACGAGCACACCCTTATTACGGGTTGGGGTCGGTCGCAGCTTGCACGATACGTCCAATGATGATTTGAGATCTCAACATCTTGGAATCCATTTACATCAATAGAAAACCAGAATTGAACACTGGCTGAACACGAACACTCCCCCTGACACTGCCTGTGACACGCCCGTTAGCACGTCACATGGCACTCCCCGGGCACTGCCTCTGGCACTTTCTGACACAAGGCAACCTCTTTCTGTTTTTTTTGGTGTCTCGTTTAGAAGAGTAGGTGGGTGGGAGGGAGAGGGAGAGCAGGGGAAGGAAGAGAGAGAACGAGAAGGGAAAGAGAGGAGAGAGAGAGAAGAGAGAGAGAGAGAGAGAGAGAGAGAGAGAGAGAGAGAGAGAGAGAGAGAGAGAGAGAGAGAGAGAGAGAGAGAGAGAGAGAGAGAGAGAGAGTGAGAGAGAGAGAGAGAGAGAGAGGGAGGAAGAGCAAGGAAGGAGACAAAGGTGCTGGATGGGTGTGAGATGCGTAAGGTGGAACAGGAAGAGGAACAGGAGTAACAGGAGCAGTAGAAGAGGGAAAAGAAGAAGGAAGAGATCTTCGTGTCTAGAGTCAATCTTAAACCGAAAAACCATAAACAACGCACTAAAAAAAACACATAAACCCCCAGGGAAAATAAACCGGACCCCACAGGG
Source organism: Procambarus clarkii (assembly GCF_040958095.1). Lineage (NCBI taxonomy): Eukaryota > Metazoa > Arthropoda > Malacostraca > Decapoda > Cambaridae > Procambarus > Procambarus clarkii. The sequence continues at coordinate 18,097,790 of NC_091227.1, read as the reverse complement.
GCACCCAGCTATCACCCCCCCCCCACCCACCCCACTTCCGACCCCCGTTTGCGTATCCGGAAGCAATCTTATCCGAATGAAACATCACAAACGGAAAAAAAAGGAATTTCCGTATAAGCGATATATTATATTTACGCTGTCGCGACGTGTCCATGTTCGCGTATCCGGAAACAATACAATTCCCAGTGAAATTGTTCAAAATATTGAGTCAAGCTGATGAGGAAGTGAAGTGAAGTGAGGGAGAGAGAGAGAGAGAGAGAGAGAGAGAGAGAGAGTGAGAGAGTGTGGGGGGGGGGGTGAGAGAGGTAGGGACATAAATGCCAGGGAGCAGAAAGGAAAAGAGAGAGACAGAAGGGTAGCACAGAAACAGGATGGGTGGAAGAGACAGTGGGAAGGGAGAAAGGAGACAAAGTGACTGAGAGAGAGGGTGCCAGGGAGACACCCACATAGTGTCACGCCCAGCAACTAACTCAACCGTGGGAGAGACGAGAGTAAACCCGACCAAAATTAAAACAATTATATCTGCACACTGAGGGTACAAATCTAATTTAATTTCATAATTGTTTAATAAACATCTACATCAATAACATAGAATGTGAATATCTGTCTGTATTAGAGACCAGACGTTTGTGACAAGCCTTACCAAACTTTGCACGGTGATTGCTATGTGGACAGTGCCTGGCATGATCGCTGGGTAGCTTATCTAGTGTGTACATTAATAAATAATGCCAACACACAAACTATAAATTATCGATCTTTCTCCTGTTTTAAACTTGTATTCGGATGACTAATGATCCAGAGGGGACAGAGTAAATACCGACCTGCCCCCCCTCCCCCCTCCCCCTTCACTCTGGGGTATACTACTGCTTCCCTTACCCCTCCCCCACCCAGATATCCCCCCACCCCCACCCCCCAAAGGACTGACAAGAGAAGAAGAGATCCATTAGAAACAATAACAAGTAACAATAGCCGGGCCAGAGGCAACACAAAACAGACGACGGACACAAGCAGGAGAGAGAGACAGAGGCAGGAGAGAGAGAGAGACAGAAGCAGGAGAGAGACAGAAGCAGGAGAGAGAGAGAGAAGCAGGAGAGAGAGAGAAGCAGGAGAGAGAGAGAAGCAGGAGAGAGAGACAAAGGCAGGAGAGAGACAGAAGCAGGAGAGAGACAGAAGCAGGAGAGAGAGACAAAGGCAGGAGAGAGACAGAAGCAGGAGAGAGACAGAAGCAGGAGAGAGAGACAAAGGCAGGAGAGAGACAGAAGCAGGAGAGAGACAGAAGCAGGAGAGAGAGACAAAGGCAGGAGAGAGACAGAAGCAGGAGAGAGAGAGACAGAAGCAGGAGAGAGAGAGACAGAGGCAGGAAAGGTCCAAAGACAGGATATAGACAGGAAAAATTAGAGATAGAGAGACAAAAGAAAACAGAAGACAGTAGAAGGACAAAAAAAAAAGACGTAATCACCATAGCAATTCAACGTGAGCACATCCCCTCCCCCCCACCTAAGCCACCCCAAAACGAGGGAAGAGGGACAGCATGAGGAAGATAAGGAAGCAGCAGAGAAGCTGTGATAACAGGGAGACAGAGAGAGCAACGCTTAGCTACCCAAACAGGAATTAACGAAAATATCCGAATCCTTCCCAAACAAGCAACACATCGGATTAGAAACTACTAAATACCCTCAGAAGACATCAGAAAGGATATATATATATATATATATATATATATATATATATATATATATATATATATATATATATATATATATATATATATATATATATCCCCTACATCCCCCACCACACCAAAATGTCATAAAAGTATAACATAATATTGCCCATTAAAATATATACCAATATATATGGTTAAACTATATATATTATATGAGCTGTGGGACGGTGGGGGGGGGTGTTCGAAATATGTCCAACTGGACAAAATATTGGTCTCGGTGGCCAATTCCCTAATGGGTTCCTGGGGTATTACTTTTTGTAAGGGGGTGAGGGGGGTGAAATAGGGGAGTGCAGAGAGAGAGAGAGAGAGAGAGAGAGAGAGAGAGAGAGAGAGAGAGAGAGAGAGAGAGAGAGAGAGAGAGAGAGAGAGAGAGAGAGAGAGTGAGAGAGAGAGAGAGAGAGAGAGAGAGAGAGAGAGAGAGAGAGAGAGAGAGAGAGAGAGAGAGAGAGAGAGAGAGAGTGAGAGAGAGAGAGAGAGTGAGAGAGAGAGAGAGAGAGAGAGAGAGAGAGAGAGAGAGAGAGAGAGAGAGAGAGAGAGAGAGTGAGAGAGAGAGAGAGAGAGAGAGAGAGAGACAGAGAGAGAGAGAGAGAGAGAGAGAAGTAAGGAGTATTCTCTTCAACAGCAAAGTTACTTTTAAATTGCTACTACACTAATACAATGTCAACAGAAAACGGGGAAGCGAGTACTAAAAAGAGGGGTTTCATGGGTATTTATTCTCGAGGTTCAGAGAATATCTTAAATTCTTTATAATATATATAATTTATATAACAACGTTTACGTAATATTCAATAAACGTTGAATGAACGTCAATTAAACGTTCCCAAGAAGTGGGAGGTGTGCATGGCTCAAGAAGGAGGCATATAGCCATCAGCCGTTGTGAAAAATCTGATTTAAACGCAAATATTTCCACGCGATAAACTCTACGGAGAATGAACCCCACGTTTGAGTTACTAGGACGTAGTTGATGAAGCAGCCAGCCAGTCCTCCTAGGGTTTCCCAACGTTAAAATCACGGACAGTTTAAAGTGCCCCTATCCTAACCTACCAGAGGACCTAAAACAGAAAACGTGACAGTACGTCACTTTCGCCAGCCGCTTCCATTTTCAACTACAACAAATTTTGTCATTTTGTAACGCATATACGAGCGAAAAGGTTCTTCAAGAACATGTTCTTGAAGAACCTGTCGCTGTTTTTCTTGTGTCTAAATGAATTATACAACGGATCTGTTGTGGTTGGTTTCTTGTAACTATTTATTACGATAAGGACCAGCTTGTGGATCTGCATGATAGGCAAGACGTTGTCACACACTGCTTGCCCTCTGGTAACGCACACCGCCAGGATTCATGAAGACATTACCCAACCTCTTACGAAACCTGTACATCTTCCTCAATCATGGCGGCTTTCTTTACATCTAATAAACGGTTTATGAGCTGCAAAGCGCTACGAGGTTGTTAATAACAATAATAACCTTGGGAGCCGGTCGGCCGAGCGGACAGCACGCTGGACATGTGATCCTGTGGTCCCGGGTTCGATCCCAGGCGCCGGCGAGAAACAATGGGCAGAGTTTCTTTCACCCTATGCCCCTGTTACCTAGCAGTAAAATAGGCACTAGGGTGTTAGTCAACTGTGACGGGCTGCTTCCTGGGTGTGGAGGCCTGGTCGAGGACCGGCCGCGGGACACTAAAGCCCCGAAATCATCTCAAGATAACCTCAAGATAACCTTTGGTTGAGAAGCTTCGAAGATCGTAAACTCTTTAATATATGTAAACAAACATCAGGAAAGATTTACAGGTTTCGTAAATGGTCGTGTAAATAGCTGACGACTCTTGGCCCAACCACTTGGACTGGACGACAGAGCGACGGCCTCGCTTCATGCAGGTCGGGGGTTCAATCCCCTCGACCGTCCAAGTGCACCATTCCTTCCCCCCGTCCCATCCCAAATCCTTATCCTGACCCCTTCCCAGTGCTATAGAGTCGCAATGGCTTGGCGCTTTCCCCTGATAATTCCTGCTCCGATGACCCTTGGTCCAGGGTGCCTGTAGAGCACAAGGAGGAGGCACCATCAGGGCACAACGCAGGCATTGATTAACGACTCAAATCACACAATTAAAGTGAAATTAACAAATCACCTTCACTACGACCCTTTCAATACAATGATACAGTCACCATCTCTACCCCTCACACACACACACACACACACGCAGCACACAGGGGCCTGGTAGCCTGGTGGATAGCGCGCAGGGCTCGTAATTCTGTGGCGCGGGTTCGATTCCCGCACGAGGCGGAAACAAATGGGCAAAGTTTCTTTCACCCTGAATGCCCCTGTTACCTAGCAGTAAATAGGTACCTGGGAGTTAGTCAGCTGTCACGGGCTGCTTCCTGGTGTGTGTGTGTGTGTGATGTGGAAAAAAAAATAGTTAGTAAACAGTTGACTGACAGTTGAGAGGCGGGCCGAAAGAGCAAAGCTCAACCCCCGCAAAAACACAACTAGGTGAACACACACACACACACACACACACACACACACACACACACACACACACACATACACACACACACACACACACACTCTCTTCTCTTCTCTACCTCACCCCCCCCCCCACCCCCCACCCCACACACACAAAGCCAAAAATCAACCCAAACATTCAAACAACTTTACTACACCCCGAACCTTCTCCAAAGTAGTAACCACAGGCGGATAATTTTCATATAGCGTAGAGAGGCGAAGCTCCCTGGCACTCACTTAATAAATAAAGATCTTTACACGGGTGGAACACGCACCCCGGCGGCCCCAGCCAATCACAACCGCTGGTTCACCACCACATAAACTACCCTTCCCACCTCCAATTGAAAAGCAAACTGAATTGATTACTGTACATTTGTCATTAGTTCCTTTCTGTTGCTACGGCGGGTGCCTTACTGCTCCTGTTGCTAGTAGTACTGTTGCTACTGTTTTTACTGTTGCTAGTAGTACTGTTTTTACTGTTGCTGTTGCAATATATTAAAAAAATCACCTTTTTCCTTTCATGATGGCCCTTCTCGCGTTTTCTATGACCCTACAGCAATACAGATCTACTCATTCCATCACTCTTTCTTCTCAAGCAACTGGAATTATGGGGAAAAAACTAAGGGGAAATAATTATGGGGAACAAATTAAGAGGAAAGACTGGGAGAACTGGATGTAGCAACAATTTGTAAAAAAACAAAAGTGAGAGGTGACATGATTGGGACGTACAAAATCCTTACGGGGGTTTGTGGAGAATATAAAAATATTTATACTGTAATACACCAGAATGAGGAAGCATAGAGGGCAGTTGGAGATTGTAAATGGGTTATAACGAGTTAGTGAAAGCCTACAGATGGAAGTGTTGGGAACCAAGACCTGAAGCTCAACCATGAAAGCACACCTAGGGGCTGTAAACTCACACGCACACACACACACACACACACACACACACACACCAAAGAGCCAAAGCTCAACCCCCGCAAGCACAAATAGGTGAGGACACACACACACACGCACACACACACACACACACACACACACACACACACACGCACACACACACGCACACACACACACACACACACACACACACACACACACACACACACACACACACACGCACACGCACACGCACACACACACACACGCACACACACACACACACACACACACACACACACACACACACACACACACACACACACACACACCACTATCGATTACATGCCACGTACAAACACTGGAATTATGCCCAACTCGCATTACCTTAGTCGCTGTGTTCGTGTGTGTTTCTCGAGGGGAAATGGGGAGGAAGGGAGGAGGAAGGGTAGGGGGGAAGGAAGGGAGGTAGGAGGTAGGGATGGGGGAGGAGAGATGGGCAGAAGGGGGTGTAGAAGACGTTACCCAAATGTAAGGGCAGTGTTGGGGTGGTGGTGGTGGGGAACTTACCTAACAGTGTTTACCTAACAGTGTCTACATTCAAATAAGGTCTAGCTCTCTGTGTACCAAGTTAACTATTCTAACGTTCGAATTCTTTGTCTCCACTGTGGCCTTAAAGTTGTGGATGGAGGTGGCTTCTACAGCTTAAGTATCTACGGGCTCACCATAGCCCGTGCTACTTGGAACTGCTTGTTCCAAGTAGCGAATCTTTAACAACAACAACATTCTAACTTGTTCACCTTGTGTATCCCTCTGTTCCTACTATCCTCTTGAGTTGTGAGATTTAGTTCCATTAGCCTATCCTCATGGCTTAACCCTCTTAGCTCTGGTACCAATCTTGTTCCAAACCTTTGAATTTTTTACATTTTAGCTTTATACTTGACAAGGTACGGGTTCCAAGCCGGTGCCGCATATTTCAGTATGGGTCTAAGAATCTACGAGATCATTTCCTTCGGTAGGTCACTAATATTAATATGGAATAGTATTCATTGCAGGACTGAGCCCTCAAGTGTGGTGGTGGCGGAGGGGTGTGAGGGAGAGAGGGTGGAGTTACAGGACTGTTGGTGGTGCTGGAGTGTTGGGGACTGGTGGTGGAGGTAAGATGATTATCACGACAGAGCACCAAGCCATTACCACTATATAGCACTTGAAAGGGATCAGGATAAGGATTTGGTATAGGACGGGACCGTCGCTCCACGGTCCTGTACAAGTGCTGGAGAGTGGTGGAGAGTGGTGGAGAGTGGTGGAGAGTGGTGGAGAGTGGTGGAGAGTGGTGAGAGTGGTGAAAGTGGTGGAGAGTGGGGTTGAATATGGGGGGAGGTGGGGGGGGGGGGTCGCAGAGTGATAGGATTCACAGACGCTTTTGGAGACTCCAATACCCTGTAAAGAAGTCCAAAAATCTTCTAGAATTTTATAAGGTCCATGCCCTAAGGAGGTGCTGTCCAGGGCTGAGAGGACGCAGGAGGGAGGAAGGGGGTAAGAGTGAGAGTGAGAGTGAGAGTGAGAGTGAGAGTGAGAGTGAGAGAGAGAGAGAGAGAGAGAGAGAGAGAGAGAGAGAGAGAGAGTGAGAGAGAGAGAGAGAGAGAGAGAGGGGGGGGGCCGGCATATCAGTACCTCAGGACAGGTTTGCACTTAAAGACGTTCAATAGCCCCACTCTAACCTACTCCACGCTCTGATACACGCAAACACGCACACGCACGCACACCAAGCCAGACGCACACGCACGCACACAGGGCCAGATGTACAGACACACAAGTGCATACGCACGCACATTCACACACACACACACACACACACACACACACCCAAATACACCACACCTAACCAACTCATCACCTCCAAGCAAACTAAAGCCCAACCACCTCCGCCACTAGTTCACACCCTCCCCCAACACGCACCCTTACACCCCCACCCCACAACCCTTAACACGCTCCTCCACCCCCTCCACAAACACCCCCAAAAACGAATCCCCCCCACGCTGCCCCCCCAATACCCCCTCTGTCCCTATACAGAACAGCACCCTTCCTACACCCCCCCAACACATATACCCCCACCCCACTAACCCCCCACCCCCATAAAAAAAACATTGCTCGACTCGGAAAGTACGACATATATATTTTCACCTTATAGGTTATAATGTTCCGGAAAATATACCACCATATATGGTGCATCGGCACGCACACGCACACGCACGCGCACACACACACACACACACACACACACACACACACACACACACACACACACACACACACACATAAGATATAACCAGAGGCATCTTCAGCCAACACTAATACGCCTTATTTTGCACGTTGTGGTCCCAAACATACAAGTTATAAACGAACAATGAACAGCAGCGGTTGAAAATACCCCCATTTTCTATGCTTTTCTACGCAATATTAGGATAGGTTAGGTTAGGTGACTTAGGCTCATACATTCTGATTGCGTTAACACGTTGCATTTTGAACGTTGTGGCAAATCAAGAACTCGGACTCTTTCACCAGTTCTTACACCTGACCTCTGACCTCCACCCAGAGCCATATGTCTATGACCCAACTCGGGGGGGTCAGGTTAAAGTGTAGTTAAGTCATAAATTACACGAATGTGACCTTTCACAACAGCCTTTGACCTGACCTCTGGATACAATAGGAAAGGGGTGAGGCGTGGGACGGAAGGTCAACTGGGAAAGGGGAGAAGGAGAGGGTGGAATGGGTGATCAACACAGTATCCATGAATGACTTTGTACTAAATTCACCCGTCCTACACGACAGTCACTTCTGACAGGCAAGTTGACACACGTGACAGTTAAACTCTCAGCTGGTGACATTGACAGTACCCTCCTGTCTCACCTGTCTCTCTTGTACGGTCTGTCTCATCTGAACAGATCCACAAGGGCCGTGACGAGGATTCGAACCTGCGTCCAGGAGCATCCCAGACGCTGCCTTAAATCATCTGTCTCATATAA
>NC_091227.1:18010811-18075811 GCF_040958095.1 Procambarus clarkii | reverse complement strand
ATAAATATATTTAATATTTGATTTGTAATCACATATTTCGTAGGTTTTAATATCCCTATTTTTCTAATATATTCATCCTACTAAAGCCCGAATTTCGTGGGTTTTATCTTGATACCTACCGACACCCATTATGTACACCGACACCCATTATGTACACCGACACCCATTATGTACACAGACACCCATTATATACACCGACACCCATCATGTACACAGACATTCACCCATTTAATGGGTGCCTCAAACAATTGCACCTCTTGTGCTCAGAGCCCCATAATGCAAATTTGCCCTTAGAAAGTGCATTTTGCATATCAATATGTGAATTCTGTGACATTTTGACCAGACGACGAAACTCTATGGACTCGGCGTCCACCATTTCACTTCCACAGGCTTTCCCATACCTAGTTAAACACAAGATAAAGTTGGGAAAGACTTAGAATTATGCCACCAGACTAGTCCCAGCACTGAGAGGCATGAGCTACGAGGAAAGGCTAAGGGAACTAAACCTCACGTCCCTGGAAGACAGAAGAGTAAGGGGAAACATGATTACTACCTTAAGGTGTGATAATGCCCCATTATACCTCCCGTCTAAGAGTTAAGAAGGCAGGGCCGGGAGCTAGAGGCTAACCCAGCAAGCTCATTTAGAAAAGTACGGGAACAATCGTGAAGAAAACCTCCTCGACAACTTTTAATGACCGGAGAGGTGTGTGTTGTTAGTGGTCGTTAGCGGCTGAGAGCTTCCCTGTGGCTCATTAACCCCTTAACTGCTCACATAGTTAATGGGTCATTCACTGTGGGAGTGTGGGTGGTGATTAACCCTTAACAGGTCACACAGTTAATGGGTCATTCACTGTGGGAGTGGGTGGTGATTAACCCTTAACACCTCCCACAGTTAATGGGTCACTGACCGTGGGAGTGTGTGACCGACGCAGACACGCCCATAGCAAAACCAAAGATGATACAACTTAGATTAAAGTCAGAGAGGCGGGACCCAGGATCTACAGCCCAACCACCGCTAACACAACTAGCTGAACACACACACAGCAGGTACGAAAAAAACACTCATATATATATATATATATATATATATATATATATATATATATATATATATATATATATATATATATATATATATATATATATATTATATATATATATATATATATATTATATATATATATATATATATTATATATATATATATATATATATATATATATATATATATATATATATATATATATATATATATATATATATATATATCCTTTAATGTCATAAAATGATTATCGTTTGTGTAATTATTGATCAAGTGGTTTGTTTAGACCCAACAACCGGTAATACTGTAATTAAAGTGCAAAGACGCCAATGGTAATCTCAAGATGAAGGTCATACATCAATATCAATCCATCTATGTCACCCAACACGCTTGCAATGGCAGTGTCTGGGATGCTCCCGGACGCAGGTTCGAATCCTCGTCACGGCCCTTGTGGATTTGTTCATTTGTAGCAGTGAATTAAAGTCAATTCTTCCTTTCAAGAATGGTTTAATAGGGAACATTATAATTGGGAACACTTTAATCCTCTCCCCCCCCCCACCCACTGTCCACGCCCCACACAACCTATTAACCCATTCACCCTATTATATTCCTTCCCTTACAGTCCTATAGCTTCACAGCACGTTCTGTCTGCCACTCCGTAAGAATGCAACTGTTATGTCTAACCGGTATCGAACAAGCCCAAGCAACTTGGTTACAATATTAAAGCCGATGCATAGAAAACCGAGAACCTTCAGTGCTTGAATTTGTCGATAATACGTCGTATTTTGAGTGGTTGACTCCGTAAAAAGTTCGACACATTTGGGGGAATCTAATCAAACACTTCCTCCCTTAACACCTTCCATCTCCCCTCATTCATACACCAACTCCTTGCTCATACATCTATACCACCTCCCTCATGCATCTACCCGCCCTTCCTCATACACAGGTGGAAACTGAGTACCCACATGAGCCACACGGACGTTAGAAAGAACTTTGTCAATGTCAGAGTAGTGAACAGGTGGAATGCATTAGGCAGTGATGTGGTGGAGGCTGACTCCATACACAGTTCCAAATGTAGATATGATAAGAGCCCAGTAGGCTCAGGAACCTGTACACCAGTTGATTGACAGTTGAGAGGCGGGACCAAAGAGCCAGAGCTCAACCCCCGCAAGCACAACTAAGTTGAGTACCTACCCTTCCTCCCACATACACCAACACGAACAAGGGGGACAAATTCGCAAACACACGAACCAAAAAAAATTATAACGAATCTTTCTGTGTTAGAGTAGAGTAGAAATTTAATAATCTATTTCAATGTGAAGAAGACAGCCCAAATGCTGATGATATAGATAACAAAGACTGACCTCATTCATGTTGATTCAAAAATTATAATCCACCCCCCCCCTTCCCAAGTTCTAAAGCTAATATCCCCCCCCCCCAGCAATAACAGCTTAGTGAGAACGGTCTACTGCACAAAATAATGAGTAAACAACTCCACGAAAGAGTAAATGAGAGTGAACTGTGAGACAACCTCACCCCGCATTACCTGGGCACTATGTGGACGGGATAGCATCAGCGGCGTGTGCAATTCGAAATATATAGATAACAGCAGCTGGTAAGGCGGGGCTTAAGAGCTGGCACACACACACACATCTGAGTAGTTTCAAAGCGTTATATGACAAAGAGTGCTTGGAAGACGGGACACCACGAGCGTAGCTCTCATCCTGTAACTACACTTAGGTAATTACACTTAGGTAATTACATACACACACACACACACACACACACACACACACACACACACACACACACACACACACACACACACACACACACACACACACACACACCTCCACGCCACATCTAAACATTCCCAATAAATTTATTAGGAGGGAAACAGGCCAATTAGAGCCAATAATCGGGAAACAACTATAATAACCAATAACTGTCCCCGGGGGATTATGGGAGATTATTGAAATATTTCAGAACCAAAATACCATTACGAATTCAGGCCATTTATAATTGAATGCCGAATGTGCCAATTATTTCCCAATGGTGCAATATTGTAGGCGACCAACGCTGCTGAGGCTACCTTAGTACTGCACCTGTGGAGACCTAGGGTCTAGGGGTGACTACGTACTGGCCCTCTGAAGGTCTTCACTGCTTATAAGATATACATACCTATGCATATGTCTGGCATGCGTAGATGTACAGTGAATTAGCATAACAAAAAATTAATTCGTGGGTAGTGTGCTGGTTTCAATAGGGCAAAAGTAGCTGTTTATATTCTTGAAAATGTGTACACTTCAGATATGTTTTCTCTTGACGCTTTTCTAAGACGCGGAGAGAAAGAGAGAGAGAGAGAGAGAGAGAGAGAGAGAGAGAGAGAGAGAGAGAGAGAGAGAGAGAGAGAGAGAGAGAGAGAGAGAGAGAGAGAGAGAGAGAGAGAGGAGGAGAGGGAGAGAGAGAGACAGACAGACAGACAATGAGAGACAGACATCCCTGTACGGAGATGCCAGGCATGCTGTGGAGACTAAGATCTAGCGGTGACTAAGTACTGACGTTTGCCTTTCCATTGGAAACTTTCGGCGCCGTGGAGAATGGGAACCTGCTGCATGGGTGACAGCTTCTCCCTCCGTATCGACCTACCCTGTCTTTGCGCCCTGGAGAGGCCACTCCAGACCACCAACCAGAGCCCAACTCCATAGTCTCCTGAGACTGATGGATGCCTCTTAGTGACAAGACTATGCAACCTGCAACTTAGCCTCTGTGAGAGACATCTTCCTCTCCCTACACTCTTGCAGCATCCCACCAAGTCATCCCATTCTCTCTCGCTCTACTTACAACAATTTATCCGCTTTCCTTTCCTCTTGTTTCCTCAATTTCCTCTCTCCCCTCTCCCTTCCCTCGACCCGCTGACCATTCAACACTCTCATTATGGAGGGACAATATGTTCATGGTACTCTCCTCGAATTGCTTAGTCTCCGTTCCTCAGGGTTCTTCTACCTAGGTTCTTTAAGAGGTCCTATGACCCTTTCGAGACCCCAGAGTCCCACAGACTCACAGACCAGTAGGACTCGCAGGACCTGCAGGTCCCCAGTAATCCAAAGGAATCCTCCTCTGGGTCCTATACAGGTCAACTGGTTAGGTCAGATGTTGTTGTATTCGTAATGTTGTTAAGAATAATGTTGTATTCGTTGTTGTTGTTGTAATGTGTGTGGGGTCGGTGGAGTGTACAGGTCCCCAAGGGCTTGACCTGTCAGTTCTCTTCTCCTCAGACCTTCTCTGAGGTCTAATACTTGTTCTAATACTTGCTTTTATTTCACCTTTCTTCCTCTTCCTTCTATCTACCACCTTCTTCCATTATCAGGGTACCTCACATGCCTTTTCACTCCCTCCTTACCCTTCTCTCTCTCTCTCTCACTGCTCCCTCTTGTCGAACCTCCAACTTCCCTCATTCTCCCCTCACTATCATCCATTCCTCTCTACCTGCCTACTCATCCCATCCCTCTCCCTCCCTCCCTCCTCTTCCCTTTCTCCCTTTCCACCCTCTCCCTGCCCCTCACCGAGCTGTCACAAGGGGTCGGCGTCATGGAGTGTGTCGGGCGGATACGGCCAGAGAGAAATATTTCCATGTGCTAGATAGAGAAATATGCCCTCAGTCCCAGCAGGTGGGCGACCCACGGTGAGGGGGGAGACTCACTGTGGGAGGGGAGACCCATTGTGGGAGAGAACATCCCTCTGTCGGTGGGAGGGAGACCCACAGTGGGTAGAGTGTCCTGAGAGTGGAAGGAAGAGTCGAAAGTGGGTAGGAGGTTGATTCAGTGGGGGAAAACAGAAGTATTCCAGTTGGAAATAGGTTACAAATGACTGTCCTACGTGGCAAGAGATCCAAGGAAAATATGAATATTTTCACAGTGGTAAGGAGTCAACAAGGGGGGGGGGGAAGATGCTCCCTCCTCCTCCTCTCACAATACTCTTCCTTCCTCTCTATCTCCTCTTCCTCACCTCTTTGCCCTTCGGGAAACATAGATCCGACTTTATACAGCATTTCCACAGTCTTTTTGGGAAAGATCTGTAAGTCTCTCTCTCTCTCTCTCTCTCTCAATATTTCAGCCTTAACTCTGTACCTTCCTCACAGTACCCCCCCCCCCCAACTACCCCCCATGTGACAAGCCATTCCAGCGCCTTTAACCACCTACTTCCAGCTCTCAAGTGCCTTAACCCTTCACTTCTAGCACTCAAGCGGCAACTGAAGCAGCGTCTCAAGGGCCATGGAGGCGTCACTCCAAAGAGGAGAGGTCCGGAGGAATATTGAGGTGTAGAGAGAGAGAGAGAGAGAGAGAGAGAGAGAGAGAGAGAGAGAGAGAGAGAGAGAGAGAGAGAGAGAGAGAGAGAGAGAGAGAGAGAGAGAGAGAGAGAGAGAGTAATGACCTACCAATAGCAATACAGAAGGAAGTCACATATACCTGTATTGGTTAACCCTCAGTGCAGGTATACTCTGACCTACAGGTAGACCTGACAGCAGTTTACCTCGACCAATATGAGTTACAACTTCCCCACAACACAACCGCTGAATATATCCCTCAAGTTGTGATGCACCAGACCTCAGTATATATATATATATATATATATATATGTACATGTATACATATATACCTAAGAATGTACCAGTCTACCTGGACGAAATATATACAAGAGTACGTATACACTTGGGTCCAAAGGATGCTTACTCTCCGCTCCCCTCTCCCCTTACCTATATTTCCTCCCCATCTTCCCTATCTCCCCATCTACTCCCCACTACCTCTTTCCAGTCGCAGTTCCTCACGCCTTAGAGGAGAAATCTCCTCTCCTCACAAGGAGAGAAATCCTGAAGCAACACCGATCCCCTGTTTTCTTAAATCCCCTTCCCCCCCCCTACCCATCTCCCCTGGGTGCCTGCCTGTCGACATTAAGCCCTAAATCCCCCCCTTCCTTCCCCTCCTCCCCCACTCTTCCACACCCCCCATTCCATCCAGATATTTCTCATGTCTTTATTTGCTTTAATTCTTATGTTTTTTCTCATTTTATCGTCAGCATTTTAAAACTCTTTCCCTTGTACTGTGGCGCTCTTAGCTCTTAGTGATCCTCACCCCTCTCACATCCCTTTCCTTCCTCTTCCTTACCTTATACCCAGCTGCCTCTACCTTATATTCTCCCTTTCTTACCTTATACTCCTCTTCCCTGCCACCTTATACTCACTAACCTGATCCTGATACTTGAATTGTACACGAACGTCACTAGAAGAGATGGAGAGATGGGAGAGAAGGCAAGGAAGGGGGGTGTGGGAGAGACAGATGAGAGAGGAGGGAAGAGAGGAGGAGGATGGAGAGAGAGACGTACGACGATAGAGGGAGGGCAGGCAATTATCAGGAAGAAACACTAAGCCATTACGACTATATAGCACTTGGAAGGGGTCAGGATAAGGATTTGGGATGTGACGGGGATGGGAAGGAATGGTACCCCAACCACTTGGACAGTTGGGGATTGAACGGACGACCTGCATGACGCGAGACCGTCGCTTTACTGTCCTGCTCGGGTGCTTGGGAGGGGGGTGAGGGGAAAGGGTGAGGGGAAAGGGATGGCGGAAGAGAGAGGAGTAAGGGGGATGAGGGGAGGGGGTTGAGGGGAGAGAGAGGGGGGAGGTCGGGTATAAGGGGGGGCGGGGTAGTAGCAACAGACAGTCGGTGTTACAGACAGGTCGAGCAACAATCTATTGATTCCTGTCCGGTCTGTCCTTTATACACTCTGATGACTTGCGTGCACTGTGTGTGTGTGTGTGTGTGTGTGTGTGTGTGTGTGTGTGTGTGTGTGTGTGTGTGTGTGTGTGTGTGTGTGTGTGTGTGTGTGTGTGTGTGTGTGTGTGTGTGTGTGTGTGTGTGTGTGTGTGTGTGTGTGTGTGTGTGTGTGTGTGTGTGTGTGTGTGTGTGTTGTGTGTGTGTACTCACCTAGTTGTACTCACCTAATTGTGCTTGCGGGGGTTGAGCTTTGGCTCTTTGGTCCCGCCTCTCAACTGTCAATCAACTGGTGTACAGATTCTTGTGTGTGTGTGTGTGTGTGTGTGTGTGTGTGTGTGTGTGTGTGTGTGTGTGTGTGTGTGTGTGTGTGTCGGCTTGGTGTATACATATGCGTATCATGACAACCCGTGCGTGCACGCAGGTGTTTGCGTGCGCTCACTCACGATGTACTAGTTTCGTTCCATTTATAATTTAACATTTACCAGAGGTTGGGTGTGAGTGCGTGTACTCGCCTGTTTGTGCCTGCAGGATCGAGCCCTGACTCTTGGACCCCGCCTTTCTAGTAATAACTCCCCCTGTGTTATTTCCTGATCATTTCTCCAGTTTAAAATGATGAATGGAGTGTGTTGTCACATCCTGGCCCTTTAACTCATTCTATTCCCCTACTACTCTTACGCTACATGTGAACGGTTTAAACATGTTCCTGGTTCATAGGGTGACTACACGCGCCCCCTTGTTCTGATGGCAGTCAATGTAAACATTTACTTTATTTGCACCCTGTCAATCCCCCTGTGTGTGTGTGTGTGTGTGTGTGTGTGTGTGTGTGTGTGTGTGTGTGTGTGTGTGTGTGTGTGTGTGTGTGTGTGTGTGTGTGTGTGTTCACCTAGTTGTGCTTGCTGGGGGTTGAGCTCTGGCTCTTTCGTCCTGCCTCTCAACTGTCAATCAACTGTGTGTGTGTGTGTGTGTGTGTGTGTGTGTGTGTGTGTGTGTGTGTGTGTGTGTGTGTGTGTGTGTGTGTGTGTGTGTGCGTGCGTGTGCGTGTATTCACCTAGTTGTGCTTGCGGGGGTTGAGCTCTAGGCTCTTTCGGCCCGCCTCTCAACTGTCAACCAACTTTTTTTTCACACCCGTCCAGGAATCAGCCCGTAGCAGCTGTCTAACTCCCAGGTACCTACTTACTGTTAGATAACAGGGGCATCAATGTGAAAGAAACTCTGCCCATTTGTTTCCACCATCGCCGGGGATCCATCCCCGGTTTCTAGGGCTACGAATCCCGGGTGCAGTCCTACTCAGCCTCCAGGCCCTGTGTAGGTGTGAGGGGGGGGGGAATGACGAGGTGTCAATCAGTCAAGGGGAAGATTTTAAAATGATCAAGGAAGAGAGGGCGAGACGGGAGATTCACGTTTTCCAGCATCCAATAGATCATTACCTTGTTGGTAACCCGATGCTTGCGCAACCCCTTCAGCCTCCTTCACTCTCCACCCCTCTCACCTCTCCCCTCTCCCTCGCACACTCGTCTCATCTGTCCTACACTCAGACTTTCATTTAAACACTTGGTCAAGCCTTTTATCTTTCCCTACGCCCTCCCTCCCCCTTCATCTCCCTCTCTCATTATTCTCTCTTCTATGGCCCCTTCCTCTATGTCTCATCTTTCTCACCTTCACCACTCTCTCTGTATGTGTCTACAGGATCCAGCTCCAGCTCCTGGGCCCCTGCTGGGCCCTAGTAAGGTAAGTATTTGACCTACAACTTGGGCTGGAGGCTGGGTTGCTAATGTTGTAATTCTCTCTACCTCATCTGTGAGTCTACACTTCCATGTCTCTACCTTCATCAGGCTCTGTTTCTCTCTATCACTATATCCAATTATACTTTAACTTTCAACCAGCACCACCACCCAATCCACCATCAACCACCAGCACCACCACCCACTCAACACCATCAAGCTATCTCTACTTCAACCACTACCACTGCCACCACTAGCCTGCTACCACTACCACCACCATCCCAACTATCACCCTGCTCCCTGGTCTACCGGCAGCCTCCGTCATGACCGTGAGTGACTGGGATCCGCCTCCGTCGTAATTATGGATAGACGAACTTCGCATTGACGGTGTGGCTGGAATAATGAATAGGTCTCTATAGTTCCTTCTTATCTTCTCTGCTCCGTTTATGCTCTCCATCCCTTTCACCATCTTCTAAACCACTTTATCCAACTGTCTCTCGTTATTCCTTGTACTTCTCTCTCTACAATAGTAGTCCATTTCTTTTTCATTCCCTTCTTTACCATCTTCTTCCTACCCTCTCTGAATTCTCCTCTTCCGTACACCGTTTCTCTCTCTCTCTCTCCCATCCATCCCATCGAGTACTCCTGTAGACGGCCAGGCCGTTCTTCTGATCCGCTGGGCCACTTCGATGTCCCATCGGCGGCCCTAAATACGAACTCCTTGCTGTTTCAACCCCTTAGTCAGCGAAGGATTTTGTCGTCTTGCAACGCGTATATCTGTTTCTTATTGCCGCTCGACCAGTACCAACAACTTGGGCTGGACGGTAGAGCGACGGTCTCGCTTCATGCAGGTCGGCGTTCAATCCCCGAACAAGTCATTGGGCACCATTCCTTCCTCAAGTCTTATCCCAAATCCTTATCCTGACTCCTTCCAAGCCATTACGACTGTATAGCATTTGGAAGGGGTCAGGATAAGGATTTGGGATGGGATGGAGAGAAGGAATGGTGCCCAACCACTTGGACAGGTCGGGGATTGAACGCCTGATCCTGCATGAAGCGAAGACCGTCGCTCTACCGTCCACCTCAAGTGGTTGGGCACTAGTGGAGACCGTCTTCGTTAGCGACCGACAACGAATCAGGAATTTGGAGTCTTCAATTTATTTTATTCTGTTCTGTTCGCTATGGACTCTCGCCAGAAACTACAGATTAATTGATCTATTTTCGTCTTGAAAACGCGGTGAAGCGCTACGCAGGGACACCTCTCTAATTATTGACGACACAACCACGGCGTGACTGTACATTCATCCGTCTGCCTCTCTGTCTGTCTGTGTCTGTCTGTCCATTTTCTCTGTGCTTCAAGATCCCTCAACTTTTCAACCAAATTCCTCCACAAGACCTACTCTTCAGGGCTCATTATCCCCATCGCACGCTATGCTTAATGTGCCTTATTAACCTACACTGTAATTGATCCAGTTCTCGGTTTAGATAACATTTAAACTGGACAAGATTTTGCGACTTATTGATTGCAGGTCTTACTGTAAAAGTTCTGGAATTATAGATGTTATTGTGAGGGCGCTGTGTCTCTAAGATGACCTTTCCTTGACTTGTTATAGGGAGGGAGGGAGAGTGGAGAAGGAGTAAGGATGGAGTAAGGATGGAGTAAGGATGGAGTTAGAGGGTAAATGCATCTTGAGAGTTACTGAGACAATAGCAAAGATTGCACCTAATGTTGCTCCGAACTGGTGCTTGGGTTCTTGAGAGGTCTTCAGTATATGTATCTGAGAATGTTACTACAGAGTGAACACGTGAACGTCTGTTCAATTTCTCTCTCTCTCGTTTTGAACGTGTTTAAATGCGTATATGTGTTCAGTAATTACCTAAGTGTAGTTACAGGATGAGAGCTACGCTCGTGGTGTCCCGTCATCCCAGCACTCTTTGTCATATAACGCTTTGAAACCACTGACGGTTAACTACTGGTTAAAAGTGGCCAGTGCGTGTGTGTACGTGTGTGCGTGTGTTCAGTGCGTATGTGTGCGTGTGTTCAGTGCGTGTGTGTGCGTGTGAGCGTGTGTTCAATGCGTATGTGTGCGTGTGTGAGTGTGTTCAGTGCGTGTGTGTGCGTGTGTTCATTGCGTGTGTATGCGTGTGTTCAGTGCGTGTGTGTGCGTGTGTTCAATGCGTCTAACCTAACCGGACGACACTAGCGCCACGACTCCTGACGGGGGATTAAACACACCCTCGAAAGTTTAGCAATTTTACGTCCGGTTAAAAGTGGCCTAATTTTAGCGCGTTAATCAGAGAGGACTCTTTTTGTCAGAGCTCCTGAGATGTCTGTCGCTAGCCACCTGCGACCAGCCACCTGCGCCCAGCCATCTGGGGCCAGCCACCTGCGCCCAGCCACCTGCGACCAGCCACCTGCGACCAGCCACCTGCGACCAGCCATCTGTGGCCAGCCACCTGCGGCATGTGGATATACATACTTCAAGCCGAAGACAACATTGCCCCCCCCTCTTCTTTACTCAGCCTCCGCCCACCTCCTCAGATGACTGGAGGTGGATGGCGCTTGTGGGGCAGTGTGGAGGGAAAGGGTAGGGAGGGGGAGATGGAAGGGAGGAAGGAGATGGAAGAAGGGTAATGGATGGAGGAGGAGATGGGGGTAGAGATGATGGGCATGTGTTACAGAGGGCTGTACCAGGTAACAGCTCTCTGTGCCTAGTAACTTGTAGAAATGCGCTGCACAGAGCTGTGTTTCAGCAGGAATCTGTGTTTCCAAACTTGTTTTATAGTTCTTCGTGTCTGTGGCTGGTGGCTGTGGTGGTGGTGGTGGTGGCTGTGGTGGTGGCTGGTGGCTGTGGTGGTGGTGGTGGCTGTGGTGGTGGTGGTGGCTGTGGTGTTGGTGCTTACCTTTAAGCGTCAAACGGTAAACACTTCCTGCTGTCCTCATCTGTTTAAACGTTGCATCATCAGCTTTGCATCATCAGCTTTGCATCATCAGCTTTGCATCATCAGCTTTGCATCATCAGCAAACACTGACACGTCTAAACTCCCATCCTGTGGCAGGTCCTTCACACACATATATATATATAGGAAGAGCAGTGGTCCCAGGACAGAGCCTTGTGGGACTCCACTTGTTCTATTCCTCCAGTTTGAAGCCCTCTCTCTCTCTCATTCTTTGCTTCCTGCTCTTCAGGTAACCCCTTATTTACTTCAGATATTCCCCAGTTATCCCACCCTGCCTGGTAGTGGTTCTGGGGGTGGTTGTCGTGGTGGTGGTGGTAGTAATGGTGGTTGGGGTGGTGGTAGTGAGCATGAACGATAATGCGGCTGATTTTTTTTATCTTTCATCTCAACCCCCTGCTCTTTCTCTCTTATTTCTTTCCTCTCACTAATCCTATTCTTAACTCCCTTCTCTCTCTCCACCCCTCCCCCCCCCCTACCACAATCTTGGGCCAAAGAGCTAAAAACCCTAAATGAATTAAGTTCACCAGTCCCTTATCATGTGATATTCCAAACTTGGGAGACGTCACGACCATCTTCAACTTTTCACTGGATATTATCTCTCTCTCTCTCTCTCTCTCTCTCTCTCTCTCTCTCTCTCTCTCTCTCTCTCTCTCTCTCTCTCTCTCTCTCTCTCTCTCTCTCTCTCTCTCGCTCTCTCACTCTCTCTCTCGCTCTCTCTCTCTCTCTCTCCCTCTCTCTCTCTTCCCCCCTCTCACTCTCTCTCTCTCCATCTCCCCTTTCTCTCTCTCTCTCTCTCTCTCTCTCTCTCTCTCTCTCTCTCTCTCTCTCTCACTCTCTCTCGCTTATAGGACAAAATAGTAACGGAAACAAGACATTTATAGTGATCGGAAATCCTAAGAAATATGCAAATTATGAAAGATTTACAGAGAAAACAGCCCAGAAATGTTAGAGGCAGTTAACACCATGAAAGAAAATTGCTGAGAGAGTTTAAATCATCTCTAAATTATTCCTTTATTGCTAAGAAACTAAACATTCACTAAAGATACTGTAGTATTTATCTAATGATGTATTAGTTATATCTAATTCTAAAGATATCTAAATATCTCAAGTTCTCAATTCAGATATCACCGTCGAAAAATTCACCCAATCCATAAAAGTGACTGTGCTTGCAGGGCCTATTTGCGAAGCGTACAAAACCGGACGGTTGAACTCCCTTAATATGTAAGCATTTTGTAACAAATCCACAAGGGCCGTGACGAGGATTCGAACCTGCGTCCGAGAGCATTCCCAGACGCTGCCTGGGATTTTGTAACATATAAATACCACAAACTGTAGGGCAAAACTGGAACAGTAACTGTTCACCCTAACCTAACCAAGCAGTTCCTGGCCTAATAGATCCCACAATAAGTCTAATTTAGTATATAGGCCTTGTTCATAAGTTTATAAGA
Organism: Procambarus clarkii; assembly: GCF_040958095.1. Taxonomy (NCBI): domain Eukaryota; kingdom Metazoa; phylum Arthropoda; class Malacostraca; order Decapoda; family Cambaridae; genus Procambarus; species Procambarus clarkii. Next base: position 18,062,862 of record NC_091227.1, on the reverse strand, counting down.
ATTCTTTAAGTAACAGAAAATGTCTCCAAGACTTCACAGGATTTCTAGAAATCGATGTTCTAAGTGCCCCATAAAGCATTCTTAAGTGCAATAATGGCACGTGGAATTTGGAGAAAAAAAAATTCGAAAGCTGTGGATATTGGACATGGTCGTCGTGCTGGCGCCGGTAACTTATGCCCTTCTTGTCCTGACTCACCAACCAGTGATGTTATCAGGCTTTTTCTTTATATTAAAAGGAGCCGTTAGTGTATAAAATTAAAGTCTTGTTACAGTGTATATTTGAGTCCTGTTAATGTTCTCTGTTCAGTCCTGTTAATGTCCACTGATCAGTCCTGCTAGTTTACTCTGTTCAGTCCTGTTAGTTTACACTGTTCAGTCCTGTTAGTTTACACTGGGCATGTGCACTACAAAGCCCGACGGAGAGGATCACACACCACCGAGCAGTCTCTCTCTCCCTGTATCTACCTCCAAAATGCATATCAGTAGCCACAATGTTGAGTTTCCTTAGTGTGTTAGGAAGCACCGTTAATGGAGAGGTGAGGGCACAGGTCAATCAAAGGTGGATGGGGAAGGAACAGGTATATTTAGCCAACATTGTCAATTCCAATTTCTCAAATTTTGTTTTTACAACATTGTCAACTTCAAAGCAACGAACTATCTACATATCTCGTTCCTTACCAACGAGGTGTCTACATTTCTCGTTCTTAAGTGATGATCGCGTTGGTTAGTCAGCCTTGCATCAGATGTTGAGACAAAAATTATTGATGTTCTTGAATGTCTAATTAGCGGCCTAATTAGGCTTAATTAACGTCGCTCTGAATTTCCTTAGGACCCCAGAATTTCCGTCCTTAAGCGGAAGTTAACTGGTGCGTGACGTGTCAACTGGAACGTTAAACAGGGAAGAAATTTCTGTACGACATTTTGATTAATGTCGAATTTTTGACGAAGGGTCTAAAACCTGCCCCGTTGTTAAGCCCGACGACGTCACTGTGACGTCACACCTCGTGCCCACCATATATAAACACAACATTTCATCTCGTATTATCAGAAGGTTATGACGTAGTGGGCTACACCACCCTGTACACCTCACCATCACCCTGTACACCACCACACCACCCTGTACACCACCACACCACCCTGTACACCACCACACCACCCTGTACACCACCTCACCACCCTGTACACCACCTCACCACCCTGTACACCTCACCACCCTGTACACCACCACACCACCCTGTACACCACCACACCACCCTGTACACCACCTCACCACCCTGTACACCACCTCACCACCCTGTACACCTCACCACCCTGTACACCACCACACCCTGTACACCACTACAACACCCTGTACACCACCACAACACCCTGTACACCTCACCACCCTGTACACCACCACACCCTGTACACCATCTCTGGTCAGTACGCTACACAAGGGACCAATCAGAGGTCCCTCCTCCCCCTGGATCACACCCCACGGTCGGCAGCCAATTGTAAACACGTAATTACCAAGAATTAAACCCACACTTCGGACTTCCTTTATTTCGCAAGGGGCATTAATATTACAGTCAAATATAATATATAATACAAATTTATGATAAGTTACATAAACATGAACATATGGCAATTCAGAAAAGAAACAATCCTAAAAAAAGAGAGTAATTAAAGTAAATGGATAATTAGGGAAAAACAGCGGTGAATAAGGAATAAAAACAGAGCTATGAGGTAGTCACTATACCACCGGCTCAGGAGGGGCTCAGGAGCTAGCACTCGACCAGGCCAGCACATTAAGCAACCCGCCCTCCTAAAAAGCACGTCGCATTTTGACGTATACTCTAACCTACGGCCAAAAACTGTCCTATTAGAAAATGAAAGCGGCTCCCAAAATTGATATACTAATCCGTTTTCTGTTTTAGGTCCTGTGGCAGGTTAGGATAAGGGCACTTCAGTGCGACAGTGTTTTGAGGTTGGGAACTACCTGGCGATGGTTAAACACACACGCTAACGACCACTTAAGCTCCTGAAGCACATTAACAACTGAACACAGCTGAAAACTCTTACAAACCCTTAATGATGTATTTTATTGAGTAGTTCATTAAAACAGGTTAAAAACACAGCCGTGTTCAACGGGGGGGGGGGGGGGGAGTGGGGGGCTGACTCCCCCATCCACCCACCACAACACACAGAGGGCGTGTGGCGCTGGTGGCTGAGTGGTACAGCACGCTGGATACGTAATCCTGTGGTCCGGGGTTCGATTCCCGGCGCCGGCGGAAACAGATAGGCAGAGTTCCCTTCACCCTGATGCCCTTGTTACCTAGCAGTAAATAGGTACCTGGGAGTTAGATAGCTGTTACGGGCTGCTTCCTGGAGATATGTATTTACTATTTGTGTCTGCAGAATCGAGCTATTAGCTCTTGGACCCCGCCTTTCTAACCAATCTATTTTTCCTCTATTATGTCTACTACATATATTTCTCTCTAACACACACACACATCCCCAGGAAGCAGCCCGTAGCAGCTGTCTAACTCCCAGGTGCCTATTTACTGCTAGGTGAACAGGCCATCAGGGTGAAAGAAACTCTGCCCATTTGTTTCTGCCGCGGGTATCGAACTCACGACTGCTGGTTGCAAGCTCATGACTTAGCCTACTGCGCTACAGGAGCCAGTGTGCGTGCGTGAATGCGCGCATGCTCGCGGTGCTTATGTATGTAAATACTGACTTTCTCTCTGCTGGATTGATACCTGGTTGATGGGGTTCTGGGAGTTGTTCTACTCCCTAAGCCCGGCCCGAGGCCAGGCTTGACTTGTGAGAGTTTGGTCCACCAGGCTGTTGCTTGGAGCGGCCCGCAGGCCCACATATACCTGGTTGATGGGGTTCTGGGAGTTCTTCTACTCCCTAAGCCCGGCCCGAGGCCAGGCTTGACTTGTGAGAGTTTGGTCCACCAGGCTGTTGCTTGGAGCGGCCCGCAGGCCCACATATACCTGGTTGATGGGGTTCTGGGAGTTCTTCTACTCCCTAAGCCCGGCCCGAGGCCAGGCTTGACTTGTGAGAGTTTGGTCCACCAGGCTGTTGCTTGGAGCGGCCCGCAGGCCCACATACCCTCCTTCCTTTCCACCTTGCTTTCTCCTCTGCTTTCTCTTTCTCTCACGTTTTCTCCGTTCTATGAACCCCCATCTATTTAACCCTCCCACCCCACCCTACACACACCCCTCCCTTTCCCACCTTTCCCCCCTCCCTCTCCCACCCCTCCTTTTCTCCTTCAACCCTTTCATCGTCAGTGTGTCGGAGTAGCCTTCATCTTTTATGAAGGTCTAGTGTTTGCAGACGATTAAGGGGCCCGGGTAATGAAAGGGATATCATATTATCCCCAGCAGTCATGGGGACCCCCCATCCCCTGTGGGATGGGGGTGGGGGGGGGTATAGGTGTGTGGATAGGCCGCCGTGTTTGGGGATAGTCACTGCCTCTCCACAGAAGCGATCACACACGGCTGCCGTATGTTCTATGTTGATCGTGTAAATGAGAGTAGATGATTTACACTCCTGCCTTTAGGGGAGCTGGGGGGGGGGAGGGGGTCAGATGCAGGGGGGGGGGGCTTGGTTCTGAAGGACGTGGGGTGGGAAGGGTGAATGGAAAGGGTGTGAGGGTATAGTGAAGAAAGGGAAGGAGAGAAGAGAATGAGTAGGCACAAGAGGAAAGGTAACTTGTGACTTCAGAACAAGGAAGACCCATTCTTCTGTTGGTATTCCATGTGAACATTTATTGAACATTATGAACAAAATTTAGGAAAGACTTGGGTAAATGCTGCTTCGGTACCAGGGTTGTTGATTTGTGGAATTACCGCGTGACATAATTGAAGTAGGATCATTTGATTGTTTCAAGCGTAGGTCAGACATATATATGAATGATATTGGGGTGGATATAAATAAAAGCTGCCTCGTATGGGCCAATAGGCCTTCTGCAGTTATCTTCATTCGTATGTTCCATTTGACAAGGTCCATCATATCTTGCACTGTTTTTCCTCTAAGTTCTTCTCACTGCACTTCTCCCAGATATTCTCTTATCTTCCTGTAATCCCCTTTCCTATAGTCCACTCTCCTTTCCCATGCCTCTTGCTCCGTGGTCATAATTTTAAGCCGATAATGTAGTCAAAGACTAGGAGCCACATTCACGAAAGCACTTACGAACGTGTACATCTTTCCTCAATCTTTGACGGCTTTAGTTACATTCATTAAACAGTTTATAAGCATGAAAACTTGCCAATCAACTGTTGTTATTGTTATAAACAGCCTCCTGGTGCTTCGGAGCTCATTAACAGTTTAATAATTGGAAACAAACCCGCCAAAGATTGAGAAAAGATGTACAGGTTCGTAAGTGGTTTCGTGAATCTGGTCCTAGGACACAATGGTCTCTGGCTCCTTCTTAAGTTATCTTAAGGTTATCTTAAGATGATTTCGGGGCTTTAGTGTCCCCGCGGCCCGGTCCTCGACCAGGCCTCCACCCCCAGGAAGCAGCCCGTGACAGCTGACTAACCGGGACCACAGGATCACAAGTCCGGGACCACAGGATCACAAGTCCGGGACCACAGGATCACAAGTCCGGGACCACAGGATCACAAGTACAGCGTGCTGTCCGCTCGGCCGACCGACTCCCCCAATACTCCTAGTGGTATTTCATGTTCCATATTCGTAATGTCTTCCTCATTCTGGGTGAAAAACAGGTCTAATAGGCTTGCTGTATCCCCTCCTCTTTCCCTTGTGTCTTCCTTCACATGTTGTGTTAGGAAATTCCTGTGAATAACTTCTACTAATTTTGCCCTCCGGGTTTCTTCCCCACTTTGGGGATTTCTCGATTCCCAATCGATCTCTCCGTGATTGAGGTCCCCCATGACCAGCAGTTTTGCTCTCATTCTGTGAGCTGCTGTTGCTGCCCTCTGTTGTTCATCTATACATGCCTTGTTGTTATCATCGTATTCATGTCTGGGCCCTCTACTGTTTGGTGGGGGATTGTAGATTATCACGATCACAATCCTCTTCCCATCACCTGTCAGAATTGTGTGTGTGTGTGTGTGTGTGTGTGTGTGTGTGTGTGTGTGTGTGTGTGTGTGTGTGTGTGTGTGTGTGTGTGTGTGTGTGTATGTATTCACCTAGTTGTGTTTGCGGGGGTTGAGCTTTGCTCTTTCGGCCCGCCTGTCAACTGTCAATCAACTGTTTACTAACTACTACTTTTTTTTCACACCACACAGTTGTGTGTGTGTGTGTGTGAGCAGTTGCCCATAAATGAGAGAAACAAGATAGAACGGGAGAGAGAAAGGAGGAAAGAGAGATTTTAGAGTGGATATTCCTCCAACACTAACACCAGAGGCACACACAGCCAGGGTAACATCAGCGGCATGTGCGACGCTAGCAAATATAAGAACGTCCTTTAGGAACCTAAATGGGAACTCTTCCAAGGCACTCCCCACAGCTTTTGTAAGACCAATACCGGAATATGCAGCACCGGCCCGGACCCATACCTTGAGAAGCGCAGGCTGAAGAAACTGTACCTCACAGCCTTGGGGGACAGAAGAAACAGAGGAGATATGATCACAATATATAAGATACTGATGGGAATAAACAATATGAACACAAACTCTTTAATCTGAGAGCAAGTCAGACAAGAAGGCGGAATTGTAAGATAGAAATACACGAATTAGTCGAAGGAATGTAAGGAAATACTCGCCCCCCTGTACCGGTGGTTAACAAGTGGAATGTACTGAAAGAAGAAGTTGTGGAAGCCACCTCCACCGACACCTTGAAGGCCGGTTATAACACAGGAGATACACCAAGGCTGTGTGAGTTATCACGACAACCTGATAACTGAGCTTTGTGGAAAGCTCTCAGGGTAACACCCTTGTACTATAGCCGAGGGGAGATGGGTGGTGGTAATGGGGGAGATGGGTGGTGGTAATGGGGGAGATGGGTGGTGGTAATGGGGGAGATGGGTGGTGGTAATGGGGGAGATGGGTGGTGGTAATGGGGAGATGGGTGGTGGTAATGGGGAGATGGGTGGTGGTAATGGGGGAGATGGGTGGTGGTAATGGGGGAGATGGGTGGTGGTAATGGGGAGATGGGTGGTGGTAATGGGGAGATGGGTGGTGGTAATGGGGGAGATGGGTGGTGGTAATGGGGGAGATGGGTGGTGGTAATGGGGAAGATGGGTGGTGGTAATGGGGTGGTACAAATATATAATGGTAAATAACAATATTCCCCAAATGACCCCATCTCTGGCCTCTCCTCTCACCCCCCCCCCTTCTCTCTCTCTCTCTCTCTCTCTCTCTCTCTCTCTCTCTCTCTCTCTCTCTCTCTCTCTCATAGCACCTCTTCTATTTTGACTTCTTTTTCTATCCCTGTCCCTCTTCTTCAGACCTTAAACTGACAATTAACAATAACCTACCCTTCTGACCCTTAACCCCCCTTCCCCCCCCTCCCCCCTCTCCTATTCTCCCCCACTCCCCATCCCCCCTTTTTCTCCCTCTTCCTTTCCTGCCCATCGCCCTGGTGTCCCTCGGGCGATAGGCTTACAATTAGCAATAATCTAATTTAGTGGATCCGGTCCGGGTGGTGAAGACTACGCTCCCAGAGCAGTCTCCCCTCACACACGCCCCACTCCCGTTTTCTTTAGACACGTTCAAGACGTGTCACTAATTTCCTCGTGGCTGTGATTTTTTTTTTATGTTTTTTAAATGTATAATAGTTTTTTAGTACTTGTGATGTATAAATGGTTTGGTTTAATGTATTTGTGAACACTCAACAGCGCTCTCAAGCGCTCACCCGCACTCAGCAGGGCTCTTTTGAGCTCACCCGCACTCAACAGCGCTCTCAAGCGCTCTCAAACGCTCACCCGCACTCAACAGCGCTCTCAAGCGCTCACCCGCACTCAACAGCGCTCTTTTGAGCTCACCCGCGTTTTCCTACACTTTCAATTCCAGTGTTTTTTGCGATGAGATTTGTGGGGGCCAAACTCATCACGTATTCCAGTTATCAGTGTGCTTATTACTGGGCCACCCTCACCCCTCACCTCTCTCTCACCCCTCACCCCTCTCTCACCCCTCCCTCACTCCCCTCTCTCCTCCCAGGGGATATTCCTTACCATTCTCTACTATTCCCGCCGTCCGCGCCCTTCTCTGTCTTTCCCGCCACATTGAGACGCGTCACCTGCACACCCCCTCCCTTTCCCTTTACACCCCTTAGCTCCCCTCACCCCTTCCATACGTCTCTCACAACGTAGCCCCCTTTCTAAACGTCAGCCACCTTAGACGTTCTACGTTTTGTGGGTACTTTACAATTCACACATCAGATTTCACATTCATATTTGCTGGTACAGGTCCCGTGTTTGTCCGTCTCTCTGTCTGTCTCTGTCTCTGTCTCTGTCTCTCTCTCTCTCCCTTCCCCAAAGCTACACCTGCCACTCCTCTCCTGGACTCCACTCATTAGCGACTCATCAACCCCTGTCAATCACGCGGCGCCTCCGCGACCCAATTCGACCTGAGCTGATTACAACTTTTAGCGGGCGTCCACCAGTTGGGGAATGGTGCAAGAGCCCCGGGGAAGACTTTTCCAGACGTTTGAACTGCTGGAACGTGACTGTAACTACTGCCAGAACTCTGGAAACGATTTTACCTAAAACCTCAGTAACTGGAAAATTATTAAATTGAGTTGAGGCAACTTTCCAAGATGTCTTGAATAAGATCGTTCCAAAAAGCGACTAAACACCTGAGAGGCGAAGAACACCTGGAAAATATGTAGACAGAGCTTGCTAACATGTGTCGTCAGTTGGAACATGGCTGTGACTATATATATATATATATGTCGTACCTAGTAGCCAGAATGCACTTCTCAGCCTACTATGCAAGGCCCAATTTGCCTAATAAGCCAAGTTTTCATGAATTAATTGTTTTTCGACTACCTAACCTACCTAACCTAACGTTTTCGGCTACCTAACCTAACCTAACCTAGAAAGATAGGTTAGGTTAGGTTAGGTAGGGATGGTTAGGTTCGGTCATATATCTACGTTAATTTTAACTCCAATAAAAAAAAAAATGACCTCATACACAATGAAATGGGTAGCTTTATCATTTCATAAGAAAACAATTTGAAAAACTATATTAATTCAGTAAAACTTGGCTTATTAGGCAAATCGGGCCTTGCATAGTAGGCTGAGAAGTGCGTTCTGGCTACTAGGTACGACATATATATATATATATATATATATATATATATATATATATATATATATATATATATATATATATATATATATATATATATATATACCTGTAAACAAGATAATGTTGACCATGCAAATGTGGAAAAATATTAGAACTGTGACTGGAAGACATCTGGAAATACTTAATAGAAAACTACTTTAAGACAAGTTGTATTAAGACGTCTGACTTTGCGACGTCCGACTTGACGATCCGAGTAATTCTTTTCAAGTCAGAATTGTCATCGCCACTCTTGCTGGAAGGCCCTTCCAGTATTCCATGCCTAAACTATGTACGGTAGACAGATATTTGTTCCAGAACTCAGGTGCCTGGAACGATGAGCCCCTGGACGGTACATGTAACCGACGGTACCGATGCCTCGAACTACGAACAAATCCCTAGCAACATATATGCACTGAAAATATAGGCGCCTGGAACATCCTGGAACCAGTTAAAACACTTTCTGGGATCAAATTCTTTTTAGATGTAAACAAGTCTTAAGCTATAGACGCCTGGGAGTTGAGAGAAAATTCAAGATACAACTTTTCAGAAAGTTTCAAGTTATGTGAGGGGAATACGATATGAGGGGGGGAGGGGAAACAGGTTATGAGGGAAAAGATGTAAGGTGAGTGAGTTACTAAAATGGAGGAATGAAGGGAACACGAAGCAGGAATGAAAGATGAATGATAGGATAGTGATGAATACAGAATATGACGAACCTGACGAATACAGAATATGAAGAACGAGAGAGAAAAGATTATGAGGGAGGAATACAAAATTATAAAGGATAAAGTAGAGAATGGGAGAGAAGAATTACGAAAGGAGACGAGGGAATGACGTGATGAGACGATGGGTATTCATCAGAGTGATGAGTCTCAGAACAAAACAAAATTGTGAATTACCTTACGAGAAAGGACACGTAAACACGTCCAAAGAGGGCAATAAGGGTTTCCCTTAAGGGGAAATAGCTGAAGGGAGAGATGGAGGAAGGGGAAAGGGGAAGGACGAGGGGGAGAAGCAGGAGAGAGGAGGAAAGAAGACACCAGAGAACACCCACAACAGTCATATAGAACCAACATAAAAGACCCAGCCCCCCTGAGTGTCGAAACCCATACTTCCTGAACAAAATAACATCCATAAGCAGAGCCAAATTCCTTTAAATGCAGTATCAAATCATCTTTCTCTGTCATATATATACATATATGAGATATATATATGCAATATGTATATATATACAATAAAATACACAGCATCCGATACTCTTGAAAGGGTCCTAATACCTTCAATTCTCTTTTTGCAACCCAGAAAAGTCATCTGATTCAGCTCAGTAGCAACCAAGGCTGAGAGCTAGGCTGGGCCTCCTGAATTATTTCAATGGCTCAAGTTTCCAGATAAACAGAGATTTAGAGGTCATTAATCCCTTGTTTTAGAGGATATAAATACTTTTTTTTTTGCTTTGGAGCGCTGGATTATTTCTGTATCTGTAAAGAAAATAGGAGTATGGTGTAAAGAAAATGGGAGCATGGTGTAAAGAAAGTGAGGGATGGGTTACAAAACATGGTTGACCGAATTTAAGATGTGAGGTAGATACAGGAGGAGCTGTCGGAGTGTGAGGCATTCAGAGTGGAGGAATATCCTGAGTGTGAGACAGGCAGAGTGATCATCCTGGATTACCAACAGTAAAGTACATACGCTGAGTGCTGTGTGAGTATGTTGTTGGTGCTGGCGGAATTCAATCTGTTCACTGTGTCTAGGCATATTGACTGGTGTGTGTGAGTGTGTGAGTGTGTGTGTGTGTGTGTGTGTGTGTGTGTGTGTGTGTGTGTGTGTGTGTGTGTGTGTGTGTGTGTGTGAGTGTGAGTGTGAGTGTGTGTGTGTGTGTGAGTGTGTGTGTGTGTGAGTGTGTGTGTGTGTGAGTGTGTGTGTGTGTGTGTGTGTGTGTGTGTGTGTGTGTGTGTGTGTGTGTGTGTGTGTGTGTGTGTGTGTGTGCGTGTGTCAAGTTCAAGTACGTTTATTAACACAAGAAAATACATCTCAAAGGGATAGATTAGCTTAGGCTATGTCTACTCCCCCCAAGGTGAGTCTAGGCATTTTACCTTGTGTGTGTCTATCCCTCTGCCTCTTCCACATTCCTTAATGTAAGGTTATTTCCCTTACCCTATCCGGGAGGGAGGGAGGTAGCCGGTCGGCCGAGCGGACAGCACGCTGGACTTGTGATCCTGTGGTCCCGGGTTCGATCCCGGACGCCGGCGAGAAACAATGGGCAGAGTTTCTCTCACCCTATGCCCCTGTTACCTAGCAGTAAAATAGGTACCTGGGTGTTAGGTCAGCTGTCACGGGCTGCTTCCTGGGGTGTGGAGGCCTGGTCGAGGACCGGGCCGCGGGGACACTAAAGCCCCGAAATCATCTCAAGATAACTTCAAGAAGATCTCTCGCCTCTCACGCAGGTTCTAGTTCATTTAGATCATGTTTATAAGGAGGCAGGAAGCCTCAATTTTGAATTTTGTTGACTTCTATATGTTCTGTGGGGGAGATGGGGAAGCCAAGTCGACTTTTCCAACATGGCGGTCAGCAAGGAGTTATGGCGCCAAGGGTGTGGACAGTCGACGACACCGGGTACCCCGGATGTAAAGGAGCAAGATGATTGGATACCTGCAAGCAGGATTACCCAATGAAAAGATGGCACAGTGTCACGTGACAAGAGGGAGGCAGCTGAGTGGCGCAGGCCAGCCGCCCAAGACATCAGTACACGTTGAACTGTCTTACGGAGGAGACGTGACGAAGTCGACTCCAAGAAATGACGAGAATTTCGTAGGGACGAAGTATTTATGAGTGACAAGATGACGACATAAATGAGAGAATAACTAGAGCTTCCTGGGGAAAGTTTGCTGCGAATTCTGAAGGGAATTGCAGTTCAGAAATTGTTGGTGGTCTGAGACCACTTGTGTCAACCTAACCGGTTGGGCTGGTCTGAGACCACTTGTGTCAACCTAACCGGTTGGGCTGAGGAACCTGGTTAATGGTCAGCTGCCGCCTCAGTGTAGTGGTGGTGGGTGCAAGGCATCGCTGAGCTGAGCCTAGCTGCCTCTACTGAGCCCAGTTGCCTCTACTGAGCCCAGCTGCCTCTACTGAGCCTAGCTGCCTCTACTGAGCCCAGCTGCCTCTACTGAGCCCAGCTGCCTCTAATGAGCCCAGCTGCCCTCTACTGAGCCCAGCTGCCTCTACTGAGCCCAGCTGCCTCTAATGAGCCCAGCTGCCCTCTACTGAGCCCAGCTGCCTCTACTGAGCCCAGCTGCCCTCTACTGAGCCCAGCTGCCTCTAATGAGCCCAGCTGCCCTCTACTGAGCCCAGCTGCCTCTACTGAGCCCAGCTGCCCTCTACTGAACCCAGCTGCCTCTACTGAGCCCAGCTGCCCTGTACTGAGCCTAGCTGCCCTGTACTGAGCCCAGTTGCCTCTACTGAGCCTAGCTGCCTCTACTGAGCCCACCTGCCCTCTACTGAGCCCAGCTGTTCTGTTTTGCCTATACAGCTGCAGAGTGTGGCGGTAAATCACAGTGGAAGACCTAACTCCCAAAACTAATAGGCTGTCAGGTTTCTGTTCGTGTCTTCTCGGATAAGTTAGGTTAGGATAAGTTAGGCTCGGATAAGTTAGGTTAGGATAAGTTAGGCTCGGATAAGTAAGGTTAGGATAAGTTAGGCTCGGTTTATTTAATACATCATTTTTTGCGACGTTGTAACAACTAGAGAGGACGGGGTTGGACTATCTTCCCCTCCCCCCCACCCCCCTAGCCCATCAACAGTCGTAAATCCTCTCTTCCTCCCCACCCCCCTTATCCCAAGGGCTCGAGTAGGGCTTTGTAATACAATAATGCTTGTTTATAATACCCAGATAACGCCTCATCTGGCAACACTACGTGGGTTTCCCCCATGTTGGGGGTTCGATGCCCCGGTACTGGCAACACCGCCAGCTGGCTCACATCTATATTTGTACCTTAGAATGTTTCTTTTAAATTGGTAACAAAATGGCAAGGGAAGGGAACTATCAGGGGGAAAGTGCCAAGTCATTACGACTATATAGCACTTGGAAGGGGTCAGGATAAGGATTTGGGATGGGACGGAGGGAAGGAATGGTGCCCAACCACTAGGATGGTCGGGGATTGAACGCCGATCTGCATGAAGCGAGACCGTCGCTCTACCGTCCAGCCCAAGTGGTTGGGTACAAATACCTTGTTTGCATGGGGAGGGAGAGGGTGATGGGGGGGGGGGAGGGTGACTAGAATCACCAGGATGAGGGAGGCAGTTGACGCTAGCAACTGCATGCATTAAATGACCGACAGCTCAGGAGACGGGGGCCCAAGAGCCTTAGTCCTGCAGGCACAATTAGTTAAGTACACAAACATTCCCCCTTATCGTCATTCCATCCACCATCCCCAGTCCCCCATTACCTTCCCTATCCCCCTAAAACCCCCCCTCCCCCGCCTCCCTTCACCCTAAGAACCCCGTCACCACATCCCCGTATGTCCCCCCTCCCCCCTCCCCCCTCCTCCTCACCGGACACACTTACACACTGCACGGAGCCCAATACTGTCAATAAAGGTGTCAATATACGGCAATAAATCTACAATAGTCTGCGGCCTCCTGAGCAAGTGTGTGGAAGAGACAGGGAGAGGGGGGGGGTGAGACGGAAGTTGGGGGGGGGGAGGACGCAAGACAGAAGTAGGGGAGAAAGGGGTGGGGGGTGGGGGGGGGACAAGCGTATAAGGGAGAGACAGGGGCAGGGTGTAACAGATGGAGAGGAGATATTGGTGGTGGTTGGTGATGAGTGGTTATCTTGAGGTTATCTTGAGATGATTTCGGGGCTTTAGTGTCCCCGCGGCCCGGTCCTCGACCAGGCCTCCACCCCCAGGAAGCAGCCCGTGACAGCTGACTAACACCCAGGTACCTATTTTACTGCTAGGTAACAGGGGCATAGGGTGAAAGAAACTGGAAATGGAAAGAAACCATCACCACCAGACCCCGTACATTACCTCAGTGTGCGTGCGTGGGTGCGTGCGTCCATCCGTCCCAACTCACCTGTAATTAATAACAGATCATATTAGAGTATGTCAACAGAGACTGGTGAGAGGTGTAACCTCATGTCTGGTAACACTGTGTTACCAGAATATAATTGGACGATTTAAACATTGGGAACAGTGTAGACTAAATCACCACTCACATGTATAGAGCCAAATGCTAAATACCGGTACTTCAAACTATTATTGGAGAGGCGGGGCTTAGGAGCCCCTCCTCTGTGGACCGGGGTTCGATTACCGGCGCCGGCAGAAACAAAGGGGCAGAGCTTCTTTCACCCTGATGCCCCAGTTACCTAGCAGTAAATAGGTACCTGGGAGTTAGACAGCTGTTACGTGCTGCTTCCTTGGGATGTGTGTGCATATATATATATATATATATATATATATATATATATATATATATATATATATATATATATATATATATATAGTGTGTGTGTGTGTGTGTGTGTGTGTGTGTGTGTGTTTTTGAGAGAAATATATGTATCATAATAGAGGAAAAATAGATTGGTTAGAAAGGCGGGGTCCAAGAGCTAATAGCTCGATTCTGCAGATACAAATAGTAAATACACAAAACAAATTGAGTTATGGATATAATGGTCTGTTGGAAATATAATTACATTAATATATTATTATAATTATATTATTATAATTATATTATTATTAATAATTATAATTATTACTATTATTATAATAAATTGGAAATATGATGATAACATAATTTCGTTACTCACCTCAAATAGGTGAGTACATACACACAGGGTATATTCAGGGGGTATAGACTCATTCCTCTCAATGTTTGCTGACGACGCCAAAATTATGAGAAGGATTAAGACAGAGGAGGACAGCTTGAGGCTTCAAGAAGACCTGGACAAACTGAAGGAATGGTCCAACAAGTGGTTGTTCGAGTTTAACCCAAGCAAATGTAAAGTAATGAAGATAGGTGTAGGGAGCAGGTGGACAGATACACGGTATCATTTGGGAGATGAAATTCTTCAAGAATCGTTAAATGAGAAAGACCTGGGGGTTGGTATCTGTCCCCTGAACAACACATGAAGAGGATACCATCAGCGGCATATGCCAGTTTGGGCAAAATATGAACGGCCTTTAGAAACTTGTGTAAGGAATCATTCAGAACCTTGAATACCACGTACGTCAGACCAATCCTGGAATATGCAGCCTCAGCGTGGAATCCGTATCTGGTCGAGCACAAGACTAAATCGGAGAAGGTTCAGAGGTATGCCACCAGACTAATTCCCAAGCTGAGAGGTATGAGCTACGAGAAGTGACTATGGGAACTAAACCTCACGTCGCTGGAAGACAGAAGAATTAAGAGGAGACATGATCACCACATGCAAGATTCTCAGAGGTATTGATAGGGAAGATAAAGACAGTTTATTTAACACAGGGGGGAAGGGGGGGACATGCACAAGGGAACACAGGTGGAAACTGAGTGCCCAAATGAGCTACAGAGACTATTAGAAATAATTTGTTTATAGTAAATAATTTAGTTCAAAGTAGTTAACAGATGGAATGCATTAGGCAGTGATGTAGTGGAGGCTGACTCCATACACAGTTTCAAATGTAGATATGATAGAGCCCAATAGGCCTAGGAACTTGTACACCAGTTGATTGACAGGTGAGAGGCGGGACCAAAGAGCCAGAGCTCAACCCCTGCAAACACAACTAGGTGAGTACAACTAGGTGAGTACACAGTTTCAAGTGTAGATATGATAGAGCCCAATAGACTCAGGAACCTGTACACCAGTTGATTGACAGTCAAGAGGCGGGACCAAAGAGCCAGAGCTCAACCCCTGCAAACACAACTAGGTGAGTACAATTAGGTGAGTACACAGTTTCAAGTGTAGATATGATAGAGCCCAATAGACTCAGGAACCTGTACACTAGTTGACTGACAGTCAAGAGGCGGGACCAAAGAGCCAGAGCACAACCCCCGCAAACACAACTAGGTGAGTACACAGTTTCAAGTGTAGATATGATAGAGCCCAATAGACTCAGGAACCTGTACACCAGTTGACTGACAGTCAAGAGGCGGGACCAAAGAGCCAGAGCACAACCCCTGCAAGCAAATCTAGACGAGTAAACACACACATACCTAAAAGTTTTTCCATTGTGGTAACATTGGAGCAGCTACTGCCTCCATAAACCCACACGACACCACCAACTTCACCACCGTCGTCCTCCGCCGATACAGTAAAGGTCACCGTTGTTTATACAATACGGCTACAACGGAAATTGTATTAAAAAAGTTTCTCTTAATGTATGTTGAGTGAATACTAAGTGTCGTGGAGGCCGTTCATACACACACATACACACACACGCACGCACCATTGATCGCTCGCAAGGTTGTCAACTCTTAGTGTTCTCTTACTTGCTGCCTCCCCTTGAGGGACTCTTACTTGCTGCCTCTCCTTGACGGACTCTTACTTGCTGCCTCCCCTTGAGGGACTCTTACTTGCTGCCTCTCCTTGACGGACTCTTACTTGCTGCCTCCCCTTGAGGGACTCTTACTTGCTGCCTCTCCTTGACGGACTCTTACTTGCTGCCTCCCCCTTGAGGGACTCTTACTTGCTGCCTCCCCTTGACGGACTCTTACTTGCTGCCTCCCCTTGACGGACTCTTACTTGCTGCCTCTCCTTGACGGACTCTTACTTGCTGCCTCCCCTTGACGGACTCTTACTTGCTGCCTCCCCTTGACGGACTCTTACTTGCTGCCTCTCCTTGAGAGACTCTTACTTGCTGCCTCTCTTTAAGGAACTCTTACTTGCCTCTCCTTAAGGAACTCTTACTTGCTGCGTCCTCCCTCCCTCCCTCCCCCCTCCCCCTTAACTCAACAAAGCGGATCTTGCCCTGAAACAAAAGAGGATCGAGTGAGCGTAGCGAGGAAGGGCTCCAGCGCCATTATTAGCCCATCATCGGTTTCCAATCCGCCTTGCCAGTGTCTTAATTGGCCTTGATCCGCTTCCTGAGAGCAGTTTCCTCTTATTACCTTCCATCCCCCTCCCCTTCCACCTCCCATCCCCCCTTCCACAGCTCTAATACATCCCCTCTACCCTCCCGGCGTCCCCTCCCCTTGTAGCCTAAGTCCGCGTTCCAGTGATGGCTTCTTATATGTAAACAAAGCTTAAACCAATGAGGAACCAGTCGTAATTCTCCACCAATCACCAGCCGAGAGGCAACACCTACTCGATATCTAATTGGCCGTATCCTCTTGAGGCCTCTTCCCAGCCAACCCCCACTACACCCCATCACCCCCCCAAGTAAAGCCCCATCCCCCTCCCCTCACTTGATAAAGTTCACCAGCTTCTTCAGGAACATTTGGAATGATGTTTTTGTGATGGTTGGCGAGGTGGTGGAGCAAGAGGTCTGTTGTGGTTACCGCCGTCTCCAGCACCACGGGGAGGGGGGGGGGACGAGGAGGAAGAAGAGGTGGTGGAGAGAGAGGAAAAATAATAGAGGGCGAAGAAAAGAGGGGAAGGAAAGAGCAGATGGAAGACAGGGAAGAACAATAAAAGGAGAGTGAAGAGGGACAGGAGAAGTAGAGAGGAAGAGAAGTAGAGAGGAAGAGGAGAAGTAGAGAGGAAGAGGAGAAGTAGAGAGGAAGAGGAGAAGTAGAGAGGAAGAGGAGAAGTAGAGAGGAAGAAGAGAAGTAGAGAGGAAGAGGAGAAGTAGAGAGGAAGAGGAGAAGTAGAGAGGAAGAGGAGAAGTAGAGACGAAGAGCAGTGAGAGAAAAAGGGAAGAAGGAGGAGGAGAAAGAAGGAATGGGAGGGTATAACATTGAAGAGAAAGAAAGTGGAGGAAGCAATAGTGGCAAGAGATAGGTAGAATAAGGAACTGGGAGAAGAACAAGGAATGGAGGGAGAGAACACGATAGACAAGAGAGGGAGTGAGGAGACCAAGAGACGATAAAGAATGGAATGGAAGAAAGTACACAGAAGGAAAAGTTATTGTTCACCATTCTCTCCCTTTTCCGTAAGACAAGTGGGAAGGGACGAGTACTGGTATCAGGCTTTACCCTCCCACGCCTGGTAAGCCTTACCCACCAGTCTCCTGATATAAGGATTCGAACCCATGCTCGGATTTTTTTTTTGAGGGGGAGGAGGGGATTGAATTGTGTGAAACTCCGTTACGGCTTCAGTTGAAGCCTCAGGAACCCTTGTGGATTCAGTAGAATTCCAGGTTGCAATTATTTTGACCATGTTGTGGCCTAGTGGTCTAAGTCGTGTGCTTGGGAGCACCCCAGAGCACAGGTTCGAATCCTCATCACGGCTCCTACGGATTTTAACATTGATACATCACATATCAATGAGACCAATGGGATAGGAGTTATGAGTAGGAAGGAAGACTGGAAAAGGAGGTATGGGATAGGTATGTAATAAGAATTGGCATTAGGTAAGGGGTAGGAGTAATACATTATCTGAGGTAATGGATAGGGTTAAAAGGAGGATAGATAGGTACAAGAGAAGGCTGTAATGGATAGGGTTAGAAGATAGGTACAAGAGAAGGCTGTAATGGATAGGGTTAGAAGATAGGTACAAGAGAAGGCTGTAATGGATAGGGTTAGAAGATAGGTACAAGAGAAGGCTGTAATGGATAGGGTTAGAAGATAGGTACAAGAAGAGGATGGACACAAAGGCCGGAAGTGCTGCACGAAAATGGTAATAGAAGATAATGGTATATAAGGGAAAAGACAGTATAGGTAAAGGGGTGAGTGACGGTAGGAAAGGAACAGAGATTAGAGATTAGAAGAGAGGGAGAGGAGTAGAGATAATACCTCCCTCTCAGTCTGAATGGGAGCCTGTCACCCCTTGTAGACCCTGAAGTCGACACCTCACCCAATTCGCCCTAGTCGAAAACTTTCCAGCGTGTCGACCAGTACTCGACCAGCTGAAAGTGTTTGGTAACCAGTCGACCAACCCATCAGTCATGTCGAGTCGACCAGCCCATGAGTCATATCGACCAGCCCATCAGTCATATCGACCAGCCCATCAGTCATGTCGACCAGTCCATCAGTCATATCGACCAACCCATCAGTCATGTCGAGAGAGCCCCACTTGCAGCGTCGACTCCTCGCTCGACAGTAGCAGAGCTCGCAGACACAGCACGCCGACAAGCCAATCGACCGTAGGGGGGGGGGGGGGGGGGTGTCGACCCGGCGCCAGGGACGACAATTACTAGCAAGCAGTTGGGCTAAGTATTTGCATATCTCAAATTCCACCATCTGGAGGAGCCGCGTCACGCTCTTCATTTTAAAGTTGGCGCGCCAACTTTTCCCGCCAACTCGACGACCTAAGTTTTGGCGCTGGCCTTGTCTTGTAAGTAACTTGTTAAAACGGCCATCCGAGTAATGTCTTATGGAGAGTGTCTCTGACACTCCCCTCTCTCTCTGTCTCTCTCTCTCTGTGTTTCTGTGTCTCTCTGTGTCTCTGTCTCTGTCTCTCTCTCTCTCTCTCTGTCTGTCTGTCTGTTTCTGTCTGTCTCTCTCTCTTTCCCTCTCTGTCTCTCTCTCTCTCCCTCCTCTCTCTCTCTCTCGTCTCTCTCTCTCTCTCTCTCTCTCTCTCTCTGTCTCTCTCTCTCTCTCTCTCTCTCTCTCTCTCTCTCTCTCTCTCTCTCTCTCTCTCTCTCTCTCTCTCTCTCTCCCTCAACTCATATATAACATAATACCCAGCTCCCAAATGAAAACTTCAGGACAGCAGGTGTGTTAAGAGGCCTTCATAACCATATACCCAAAACAGGACTATAAAAATTTTCACTTTTCAAGTATACAGAAATTTTTCTTAGTTCGTTCGATAAACACGATAATGCTTCTTAAGATGAATGAAAAAGGGATAAACTATAACCTGTTGTTCGTGTCTAGGACGCCGAACGTAGCATATACGGTGTGTGAAGGTTCAGTTCGAAGTCTCATTATCTTTATCATCAAATAAATTCGGGTGTACCCGGTGATGCCCGGGAACTCTGCCAACCACCATCTACGGATATCGTGGAGGTCGCCATAGGAACCGATACAGACCTGGTCATGATAGTCACCTACCCTACACAAGTCACCATGCAAAGTTGTGTGAGACCAGCCCCAAACGTCTGGGCTCGAACCTGGGACAGAGGCATCTTCCTCCTGTAGCGATATGAATGACCAGGAAAGTCGACAACACTGAATCACCCCTGAGATAGTTTCCATGAATCAGTATTCCATCTAACATGACCTTCTGATTGACGACCTGATCGACCAGACTGTTGGTTGCCGCTGCTCGTTGTCCCAGGTAGAAACTACAGGCCGGTTGATCAAGTACCTTTTGGAGGTATTATAAAGTACAATTTTGAACATATATATTTGTTTGTAATGCCTTATTTATTTACAAGGAGGGAGTTGAAAAACGCGGTTTTCTCGACTTGTGACTAACTATAGAGTTCAACTATTCAGCCTGATCACCAACGTACGAACCCAACCAGCCCCCCTAACCCAGTGAGGCCAATTAATGCATATCGTGTGTGGGACGGTGTATGGGACGGGTACACAGTGTATGGGACGGTGTGTGGGACGGTGTGTGGGACGGTGTGTGGGACGGTGTGTGGGACGGTGTATGGGACGGGTACAGTCTGTAGCAAGCTACATGTACTGAGAACCCGAACACCGCCCCGGAAAGAGGACGACACTACAAGGTTATCCAGATGAAGGAACGCCTGGCGTACACCACTGACGCCTGGCGTATGGTGCCAGCCTCGTACGCCCGCAGGGTGCCACGACGCCTGGCGTATGGTGCCAGCCTGATACGCAAGCAGGGTGGCAGATTAGGTGAGACATGAGGCACATCAGAGAGGAAGGAGGATGAGAAAGAAGAGAATAGAGAGATGAGAGATGCTGAGGAGATCAAGAGACGCCCCTATCTTCTCCCTCTCCCTCCTTCTCTCTCTTCTACCCTCCCCCCACCCCTTCTTCTCCTTCCACCTCTCCCTCCCCCCACCCCTTCCACCTCTCCCCCTTCCCTTCTAACTTGGCAACTCAGAGCCAAAGTTTCAACAGGGAATGCAAGATGGATGATTTCTCGGCCCGGCTCCCTTGTCACTCTGGCCTGGAAGAGTAGCGCTGGAAGAGGTGGTAGTGGGAGAGTAACGCTGGAAGAGGTAGTGGGAGAGTAGCGCTGGGAGATGATGTTGTTGTTGTTTCAGATTTAGCTACTCAGAACGAAGTGTCCATGTAGCACGGGCTATGGCGAGCCCGTAAGCGTTGGAAGAGTTGCACTGGGAGGGTACAAGTTAACAAGACTCATCAAGACAGCGAGACACCTCACCAAGTTAGCCAAGACACGTCATCATTTAGCGAACCACATCGTCACGTTAACGAGGCCCTGACTGAACAAGGCAGCCACCAACCGGCCGTGGAGGAGCGGTTAGAGTTTTAAATCTCACGTCATTGTCAACAGAATGGAACCTGATGTTATTAGAACGCCAGAAGAATTCATCATAAATGAAGATTTTAGAAAGGATTCTGCGCTAAGCGTAATGTGCTTAAGTGGTCCTGTTTTGTAAAGGTCAGAATTACCACTGAAATGTTGGCGATTTTCTGAAGTTCATTATAAGGGCAGATTTGATTTTAATGGACAGAATAATGGTGTTCGAAGATACTATTGATCTGTCCCTTTACATGGGATGGTACGGGAGAGGTCTACTCTTAACACGGGACACCACATTCAGAATTACGAGTCCTACGCGCTGTCCGCTCAGCTACCAGACCCCCTGTGTGTGTGTGTGTGTGTGTGTGTGTGTGTGTGTGTGTGTGTGTGAGAGAGAGAGAGAGAAGTAGGAGCCGTCAGTATCGGCACTAATGAACCATTGTGACCACGAGAAGGCATCTTGTTCCCCACAAGAGCTGTCATTAGACTTCTGCACCCAGCAGTGCCACCCAGCAGTGGCACCCAGCAGTGGCACCCAGGAGCGCGGTCTAGCAGTGCCACACAGCCATGTCAGGTATATCAGCAGGAAATACTTGTCCATTATAAATGACAAGTAGTAATACCAGGCTTTAATACCACGACTCACACAGCAGGACGACTCACACTGCGCCACCTAACCTCCACAGACTGTACAAAAGCAACACACAACACTCCACCAGCCAGAACACGCCCATTCACCGCCCACACAAAACCACATTCATATCCCCCGATCAAGCACAGACCAACACATCACAATGCAAAGCCATTTCTCAAATAGACGACAAAGCTTCCCCTCTACCCTTATATGCCTCCCCTTTCCCCAACAATGGCACCTCATGGCACCGGATCGACGACACATTAACTCCTAAATCCCCCTCCCCCCCCCTTCCCCCCTCAATCTCATATAATCGACAGGAAGGTGAGGTTTGGCATGGTCCTCCCCGAATGTGTCATCAGCTATGTAAACCAGCGGGATTTAAGTCGAATCAGAGTGAATGAGAGCACCCTTAACCCCCCATTGTGGTGGGCTGGGGTTGGAGGGGAGGTGGCGCCCGGCCAGTGGACAGGGCCGCCGAGCTGTTGTACCTGGTAATGGGCTGACTGACTGATGGCTTGTGCTGTTAGAGGGGCTCCTGCTGCGTCGGCTTCAACTAGGATGTTTTGGGTCGTAGTGTAGAGATGTTATAGGAGGGGCCAGTAAATTGTGAGTGGGAGGGGGTCTTGTGTGGTTTTTATGAGGTGGTGTGTAGCTGGTATGAGGTACTGTAATGTTAATTCGTCGGGCAGTTATGAGTATCGATGCAGTTCTTGTGAGGTGTGGTGTGGTGTAGTGAGGTGTAGTGTAGTGTGGTGTGGTGTGGTGTGGTGTAGTGTGGTGTGGTGTGGCTTTTGACGCACGTGTGTGTATGTGTGTGTGTACTCAACTAGTTGTGCTTGCGGGGGTTGAGCTCTGTCTCTTTGGTCCCACCTCTCAACCGTCAATCAACTGGTGTACAGGTTCCTGAGCCTACTGGACTCTATCATATCTACATTTGAAACTGTGTATGGAGTCAGCCTCCACCACATCACTGCCTAATGCATTCCACTTCCATTCCAATTGAGAGGCGGGCCGAAAGAGCCTGAGCTCAACCCCCGCAAGCACAACCAGGTGAATACAACTAGGTGAGTATACACACACGCGCGCGCGCAAGCGTACAACATAACATTATTTTAATCACATCAAAATTACCCGGAAATCCAACAATTTTATGCAAATTTTCACAGTCAGACGTCGCGGAGAATCTTATTGGCTCCCCAGCACCACCAGTCACGAACAGCTCCCCCCCCCCCTCACCTCCCCTCCCCCAAACAACAGCCCCCCCAACCCCTCCCCCCTACCTCCCCTCCCCTCCCCCAAAACAATAACACACAGACGCATCCCCTCTTCCCCCCCCCAACCAAATCAAACCAACTACCCCCCAAAATCAGCACCTCACAGGAACGACCCCACCAAACTACTCACAGGAACGACCCCCCCAAATTACTCACAGGAACGACCCCCCCAAACTACTCACAGGAACGACCTCACCAAACTACTCACAGGAACGACCCCACCAAACTACTCACAGGAACGACCTCACCAAACTACTCACAGGAACGACCTCACCAAACAACTCACAGGAACGACCCCACCAAACTACTCACAGGAACGACCCTCAGCAAACTACTCACAGGAACGACCCTCAGCAATCAACTCACAGGAACGACCCCACCTATCAACTCACAGGAACGACCCCCACCAATCAACTCACATGAACGACCCCACCAATCAACTCACAGGAACGACCCCACCAAACAACTCACAGGAACGACCCCTTACCAATCAACTCACAGGAACGACCCTCACCAATCAACTCACAGGAACGACCCCTCACCAATCAACTCAAAGGAACGACCTCACCAATCAACTCACAGGAACGACCCCTCACCAATCAACACACAGGAACGACCCCTCACCAATCAACTCACAGGAACGACCTCACCAATCAACTCACAGGAACGACCCTCACCAAACTACTCACAGGAACGACTCCTCACCAATCAACTCACAGGAACGACCCCTCACCAATCAACACACAGGAACGACCCCTTACCAATCAACACACAGGAACGACCCCTCACCAATCAACACACAGGAACGACCCCTCGCCAATCAACACACAGGAACGACCCCTCACCAATCAACACACAGGAACGACCCTCACCAATCAACACACAGGAACGACCCCTCACCAATCAACACACAGGAACGACCCCTCACCAATCAACACACAGGAACGACCCCCACCAATCAACTCACAGGAGGAGCTCTGTGATACCGTCATTATTTCCACTTCGATAAGAACCTCATAAATTCAATTTGCATATGGGGATAATGACGATAATTTTGAGATTCATCCGAAGTCAAATGTGACATTGTAGCACGCGATCCTTCACGGTAATGGATATGGATTGGATTTACTGTTATTATCCATCCCCCCCCTCCCCCTCCCCCCCCTCGTACCGCCAGCATAGCTTTTGCGAAAATTTTATTTTTAAAACAGATAAGCTCTAATTTTTTTGCTTTTTTTAATGGGAAAATCTGCAGTGAAAAAAAAATATATTTTTGGTATTTGCTTGGTGGTTAAAGTTAAAGATTTATCGGCGTATGTTTTTTTTACTGAATACGTGTTTTTTTTGCTGTGATTTTTTGTCATTTGTTTTCCCTTTCCATGTCTGTTTGTTTGTTTGTAAGATGGAGACGAGGGGTCACAATAACGTGGCTGAAGTATGTTGACCAGACCACACACTAGAAGGTGAAGGGCCGACGACGTTTCGGTCCGTCCTGGACCATTCTCAAGTCGATTGTGATGAGGGAATTGATTAATTGTTGAAGATTAAGCCAGCTAAAAGGTGGCAGGGGCATGAATAGCCCGTAAGTGGTGGCCCTTTTGAGCAATTACCAGTATGAAGAGCTGATACTGGAGATCTGTGGAGGTGTGACTGCACCCTGCGTGACGGGAGATGTCTCCCGTGGAATGTGTCCAGATGAGTTGGTGGTGGTTTAAGATTCAGCTACTAGGAACAAAACGTTCCAAGTAGCACGGGCTATGGTGAGCCCGTAGTGGATTTGCCTGGCACAGGAGCGGGGCTGTAACTTGTCCAGATGAGGGAATTGATTGATAAAGATTAAGCCACCCAGGCACGGGCATGAATAGCCCGTAAGAGATGAGGGAAGTAGGTGAGGGCAAGAAAGAGGTGAGGAGAAGGAAATCTTCGTGGAAGAAACAGCAAGACAAAAGGTTCGAAAGGCAAGGTGTAATAAAGGGTATAGTAATAGGAATAAGAACATAAGAACAAAGGTAACTGCAGAAGGCATATTGGTCCATATTTGTAAGATGTTTGTGGGGGTGGGTTCACCTGGCTGTGCCCTGTAGGTTGGGCTCTAGCTCCTCAACCCCTGGCGTCGCCCTCTTTTTTTTGGCAGCTATTGATCCCAATGCAGATACTTATAACCCTTTTGTCAGTTCTCGTTTTTACCTACACTTCTATTAACTCAGTGTGAACATTTTATGTTTTTTTCTCAATTCTTATAATTCATTTTAAGTATCGTGTATGTCCCTATCATGTCACCTTTCTCCCTTCTCTTTCCCAACCCACTGCTGACGCCACCTTGACAGCCAGGAAAGAAATGAGTTACCTCGACTTTACATTTTACCCCAATTCATCCCCATCAGAAAAATACATTAGTTCCCCATCAAGACATTCCCCCCCCCCCCCAACCCCCTATTTTTGGGAGAGATTTCTACCTTCCAAAAATAAACCATACCTCCCCCCCCCCTCTCACCTCAGTATATCTCTTTACCCTCTCTCATACCATCCAGAAGCTCTCTGATCACAATAATAAGAGAGAGAGAGAGAGAGTGAGAGTGAGAGTGAGAGTGAGAGTGAGAGTGAGAGAGAGAGTGAGAGAGAGAGAGAGAGAGAGAGAGAGAGAGAGAGAGAGAGAGAGAGAGAGAGAGAGTGAGAGTGAGAGTGAGAGTGAGAGAGAGAGAGAGAGAGAGAGAGAGTGAGAGTGAGAGTGAGAGAGAGTGAGAGTGAGAGAGAGTGAGAGAGAGAGAGAGAGTGAGAGAGAGAGAGAGAGAGAGAGAGAGTGAGAGAGAGAGAGAGAGAGAGAGAGAGAGAGAGAGAGAGAGAGAGAGTGAGAGTGAGAGTGAGAGAGAGTGAGAGTGAGAGAGAGTGAGAGAGAGAGAGAGAGAGAGAGAGAGAGAGAGAGAGAGAGAGAGAGAGAGAGAGAGAGAGAGAGAGAGGTGGGGGAAGAGACACAGGTGACTTTACCTCACACTGAGCTAAGAATCCTGGGGACATTAATCATGACAGGTGCATTTTACACCTGTCAGCTGAGCTACAGACCACTATCTCGTGGGCGTGGGAAGTGAGGCTGCTGTGGGCGTGGGAAGTGAGGCTGCTGTGGGCGTGGGAAGTGAGGCTGCTGTGGGCGTGGGAAGTGAGGCTGCTGTGGGCGTGGGAAGTGAGGCTGCTGTGGGCGTGGGAAGTGAGGCTGCTGTGGGCGTGGGAGGAGAAAGTTGCTGTGGGCGTGGGGGCGGGAAGGTTGCCCTCTTTATTACTGCCTGCCTCATTCAGCATCCTTTTCATCACCACCTGCATCACTTCCCACGCTTCATCACCCCGGTGCCTCATCTCCCAACCCTCTGTGTTGCTCCCAACCTCCGTTATTCTTCTCGCCTTCCACTCCGGAGCATCCGCTGCCAATCACTGAGGATCGATGGCACCCTTGAGGAGACTAAACCTTGGCCCGCCGGTTCAGCAGCCAGCAAGTGGCAATCACGTCGAGCTTCCCGCAGCGGCCGCTATGTAAACACTGGCGCTCACATCACTGCTTCCCGTGGCGGCCGCTATGTAAACACTGGCGCTGACATTACTAGTTCCCGCAGCGGCCGCTATATAAACACTGGCGCTGACATTACTAGTTCCCGCAGCGGCCGCTATGTAAACACTGGCGCTCACATCTCTGCTTCCCGCGGCGGCCGCTATGTAAACACTGGCGCTCACATCTCTGCTTCCCGCGGCGGCCGCTATGTAAACACTGGCGCTCACATCTCTGCTTCCCGCGGCGGCCGCTATGTAAACACTGGCGCTCACATCTCTGCTTCCCGCGGCGGCCGCTATGTAAACACTGGCGCTCACATCACTGCTTCCCGCGGCGGCCGCTATGTAAACACTGGCGCTCACATCTCTGCTTCCCGCGGCGGCCGCTATGTAAACACTGGCGCTCACATCTCTGCTTCCCGCGGCGGCCGCTATGTAAACACTGGCGCTCACATCTCTGCTTCCCGCGGCGGCCGCTATGTAAACATCGGCGCTCACATCTCTGCTTCCC
The DNA here is from genome assembly GCF_040958095.1 of Procambarus clarkii. Classification (NCBI taxonomy): domain Eukaryota; kingdom Metazoa; phylum Arthropoda; class Malacostraca; order Decapoda; family Cambaridae; genus Procambarus; species Procambarus clarkii. The sequence continues at coordinate 18,036,176 of NC_091227.1, read as the reverse complement.
GCGGCGGCCGCTATGTAAACACTGGCGCTCACATCTCTGCTTCCCGCGGCGGCCGCTATGTAAACACTGGCGCTCACATCTCTGCTTCCCGCGGCGGCCGCTATGTAAACATCGGCGCTCACATCTCTGCTTCCCGCGGCGGCCGCTATGTAAACACTGGCGCTCACATCTCTGCTTCCCGCGGCGGCCGCTATGTAAACACTGGCGCTCACATCTCTGCTTCCCGCGGCGGCCGCTATGTAAACACTGGCGCTCACATCTCTGCTTCCCGCGGCGGCCGCTATGTAAACATTGGCGCTCACATCTCTGCTTCCCGCGGCGGCCGCTATGTAAACACTGGCGCTCACATCTCTGCTTCCCGCGGCGGCCGCTATGTAAACATCGGCGCTTCCTACCTGCATATTTTCGTTGCTTCGGGGAAGTTTATGTAGCTCTGGGTATTGAATGCACGTGGAGGGGAATGGAGAGAAGATGGGGGAGGAGGGGGAGGAGGAGGAGATAGGAGAAGGGGGAGGAGATGAGGGGTAAGGGGAAGAAAATTATCAGGAGAAAGCGCCAAGCCATTACGACTATATAGCACTGGGAAGCTATCAGAATAAGGATTTGGGAAGGAATGGTGCCCAACCACTTCGGGGATTGAACGCCGACCTGCATGAAGCGAGACCGTCGTTGTACAAGAAGTGGGCTTCCGTGACAATATTTTAGAGGGTCAGCGAAGCCTGCTACACGAGCCTGTTCCGTAAGCCCGCCCCCACGAGGCCAGCAGGGAGCATATATCTCCCCCCCGCCCACGGGACGGACGCCCGCGCGCCCACCCTCAAATAATGGCGCCGAGAAGATATATATATATTTTTCTGGGGCTACCTGCTCAGGCGGGGAGAGAGGTGATGGGCCACGACGGGCTGGCGTTAGTACGGGGAGAGGGGAGAGTGGTGGGGGGGAGAGGGGAGAGTGGTGGGGGAGGAGAGGGGAGAGTGGTGGGGGAGGAGAGGGGCGAGCGGCGAGAGAGGAGAGCAGAAAATTGTCAGATGTATGGTTAATAGAATTAAACCCTAACAAATGCAAGGTAATGCGTGAAGGAGAAGCAGAACAGAGCCAAAGGGATGACCATTCCTCCAGCCCTCTCACCACAGAGCGCTCACACTAGTCAACCTGTCCTCTTGACTAATACATCTCATTTTGACACCAAAATCCCCGGCGTCAAAATATCATATACTATACATCAAAAAGCCTCGCCAAGTCGATGGCCTGATACGTTTTCGATTCGTGGGTCAGTTTGGTAAAATTCAGGCAATTTAGTACACCATTTTTGGTGATGGTGAGGCGACGGGCTGGGCCAGTAGCCCCGTGAGAATATGGCCGACATAACAATGACTTTTTAGACACCTAACTATGGAGTAATTTGGAATATTAAATACAGTCCATATGAAACCGGTTCTTGAATACCCATCGCCTTGGGTCGTATAGTGCTGGAACAAGCGGTTCAAAGATTGGTCTTTGAAGTCAAGGAGGTTATACCCAGCGATGGACAATAGTACCCTTAGGGACACTGCTGTAAACTGTGGTCTACATGAGTGGTATCCACGAGGACAGACTGGTATCGTTGTGGTATCCACCAGGATACTCCAACGTGGAACTAGAGAAGGGGAGAGAAAAGGTACCAATGGGGGTACAGGATACCCATTGGGACTAAATTTTCCTTCGGGAAAATACCCAACATGGTACTAGACAGCGCCTTAGGGAATATTCCTCTTCACCCATCTTTACTCCTAACCCTTTTCTTTATCTCTTCTTTCCCTACTCCCATACAATTTCCCCTCCCCCATGCCTCAGTGCCTCGACCCCATACACCTCCCGTTCCTCCCAGGTAGTGGGAGCGACCACAGACACTCCTCTCACGTCCTCACCGATCCCAATCGCCTCCGCCGGCCGCCCGACACAATGTGCTCCTGATTTTTATTGTGGGAGATATTCGGCGGGGGAGAAATCCGCCGTGGTGGGGAGTTTATAAATCTCATGGCGGGGAGAAAAGCCCATCATGGGGAAGTGATGGAGAGACCGTCAAATAATTTATGAGGATTCATGATGGTAGAGTGATGGAAGCTTTCATAGTGAGGGGAGGTGAGGTGATTATGAGGAAGGATATGAGGACAAGGAGCTGGGATTTGAAGACAAGGAGCTGGGATATGAGGACAAGGAGCTGGGATATGAGGACAAAGAGCTGGGATATGAGGACAAAGAGCTGGGATATGAGGACAAGGAGCTGGAATATGAGGACAAGCTGCTAGGATATAAGGACAAGGAGCTGGGATATGAGGACAAGGAACTGGGATATAAGGAAAAGGCTCTCGGATATGAGGACAAGGAGCTGGGATATGAGGACAAGGAGCTGGGATATGAGGACAAGGAGCTGGGATATGAGGACAAGGAACTGGAATATGAGGACAAGGAGCTAGGATATGAGGACAAGGAGCTGGGATATGAGGACGAAGTGAATGAACGGTGCCCAGCAACTAGGATAACATATACGAAACACAAAGACACAACAAAGCACTCAAACTACTGGGATCGTCTCAAAGCTCTCCAAATGTACTCTCTAGAAAGGAGACGATAGAGACATCAGGTAATATTTACACATGGACGATACTGGAAGGCCCTGGCCCCAAATTTACAACGTAAAAGTAACAACATACTGGAGTGAACGACATGGAAGGAAATGCAGAACATAGTCAGAGAACAGCAGAGGTGCCATAGACACAATCAGAGAACATTGCATGAACATCAGAGGTCCACGGTTGTTCAACACCCTTATAGCAAGTGCAAACAAATATTGGCGGAATAAAATTAGAATTCTTTACGAAAGAACTGAACAGTTTTCTGCAAGAAGTGGGGTATTGTATTAATAAAATCCATACAGCGTGTGGAGTGTATTAATAACACCCATATTAGCTTGTATTAATGTATTAATAACACCCATACAGCGTGTATTAATGTGTTAATAACACCCATGCAGCGTGTGGTATTGTATTCATAACACCCATACAGCGTGGACTAATGTATTAATAACATTCATGCATAATGGGGTATTGTATTAATAGCACTCATAAAGCGTGGGATATTGTATTAATATCACCCCATACAGCATGGGGGGCATTGTATTAATAACACCCATACAACATGTAGTATTGTATTAATAACACCCATACAACGTGTGGTAATGTATTAATAACACCCATACAACGTGGGGCATTGTATTAATAACACCCATACAGCGTGGGGCATTGTATTAATAACACCCATACAGCGTGTGGTAATGTATTAATAACACCCATACAACGTGGGGTATTGTATTAATAACACCCATACAGCGTGGGGTATTGTATTAATAACACCCATACAGCGTGGGGTATTGTATTAATAACACCCATACAGCGTGTGGTAATGTATTAATAACACCCATACAACGTGGGGTATTGTATTAATAACACCCATACAGCATGGGGGGCATTGTATTAATAACACCCATACAACGTGGGGTATTGTATTAATAACACCCATACAGCGTGTGGTATTGTATTAATAACACCCATACAGCGTGTGGTATTGTATTAATAACACCCATACAGCGTGTGGTATTGTATTAATAACACCCATTACACAAAATCCAACACTCGTATACAAAAACAATAAACTCCACTAAATCGGATACAATGGTGTATTTACTACACAAATACAGCGATCCCTAATGGTCCTATTGTTGTTTACATTAAATAATGTATTCATCTCTCCCCTCCATTCAGAGTCATGGGTAAACCAAGAGACCGGCTATTTTTAGGTCTGCGATGGGTATTTACAACCGATGACAGTTTACAACCCCTCAGAACCGAACGCCTGTAATCACAAGTTTACCATAACTACGGCTAGGGCCGCCCTGGACGGTATTCCTCTATGGTTTACACAGTTAACTAGTGGGGGAACACCTGTATACCTGTATGGTTTACAGAGATGGCTAGTGACGTCGAGCAGACGGTATACCTACATGGGTTTCTTATCTTGAGATCTTGAGGTTATCTTGAGATGATTTCGGGGCTTTTTAGTGTCCCCGCGGCCCGGTCCTCGACCAGGCCTTCACCCCCAGGAAGCAGCCCGTGACAGCTGACTAACACCCAGGTACCTATTTTACTGCTAGGTAACAGGGGCATAGGGTGAAAGAAACTCTGCCCATTGTTTCTCGCCGGCGCCTGGGATCGAACCCAGGACCACAGGATCACAAGTCTAGCGTGCTGTCCGTTCGGCCGACCGGCTCCTAGTCAGTGGGTAGTCACATATAGGGAAGCCCCAGCCAGAGGTGTCACACAGGTGCTCTCAATGTGTCCCTTTCTAAGGCTATTGACATCGTGTCAAATGTTTCTTCCAATTTGTCCAAATTGTCAGTAACAAAGGGAGCCGGTGGCTGAGCGAACAGAACACTGGAGGCGTGATCCCGTGGTCCCGGGTTCGATTCCGGGCGCCAGCGAGAAACAATAAGCAGAGTGTTTGTCACCCTGATGCCCCTGTTACCTAGCAGCAAAATAGGTACCTGGGAGTTAGGTACCTATTTTGGTACCTTATTTAGGTACCTTAGGTTAGGGAGTTAGCAGCAAAATAGGTACCTGGGACACAACAGCTGTCACGGGCTGCTTCCTGGGGGTGGAGTCCTTGTCGAGGACCGGGCCACGGGGACACAAAGCCACGAAATCATCTCAAGATAACGGCGCGGAGAAATAAATTTTGGTGCTGGTAGCAGTCCATGGCCATGTGAGCTGCGACTCCTGGGTCCCGGCACTGTGCGATTATGGGCAGTTTATGCTGGTACTATAACATGCGGTGAGTGGAAACTGTTTCTCTTGAGAAAGAGAGAGAGAGAGAGTGGACGAGAGAGTATATAACATCTTCCCGTCATAATTTTCACTCATCCGGAAGCTATTCTCAAGAATTAAGAACCTGGCATTGTGGAAGGAGGGGGGGGCAGGAGGAGGAAGGGGGGGCAGGAGGAGGAGGGGGGGGGGGGGCAGGAGGAGGAGGGGGGGGGCAGGAGGAGGAGGGGGGGGGGGGGAAGCCGGACTACTGCTGCTAGGAATAACAAGTCTATTGTTCAGGTACAAGAGATCATTGTCCACAACAACCGCTCATTGTTCGGATAAGCGAGTAACCCGCAAGGAGAAGGAAGAAATGTATTTGTATTGTGTGAGAGAGAGAGAGAGAGAGAGAGAGAGAGAGAGAGAGAGAGAGAGAGAGAGAGAGAGAGAGAGAGAGAGAGAGAGAGAGTGTCCCTCCAACACCAGAGATGTATCATATACAAGCATCAGTGTTGTCAAGGTGAGCCCAACGCCGTGAGAAGCCAGATGACGGCGCCGACAACTCAAGGCGCTCTTCACCTCTACCATTCCCCAGCACACCCACAGCACACCCCCAACACATCCCTCCACCAACCACAGCTTCACTCTCCACCAATTTACAAATATGCACCAATCCAACAGATAATTAACTTACATATTTCTTTTCCTACATAAACTGCTAATATGTAGAACGTTAATTCTTCTGGTTAAGAATGGGTAAAAGTCCCCTACCCTCCCCCTTCTGGTAAGGGGGGAGGGCAGGGAAAGGGGTACTAGGGGAGAGGTAGGGAGAGGGGTAACAAGCGAGGCAGGGAGGGGGGGGGAGGAATAGCCTCTCAGGCAATACTTAACAACACTATGAGCCTCCATCAGCCTCCTCCACACAGACTAGTTCATTCACAACTCTGCCTTCGGGGTTTACCTCGTCAACCATGTGCTTACCTTACAGTGTTTACCTTACTGTGTTTACCTTACTGTGTTTACCTTACAGCCTTTACCTTACTGTGTTTACCTAATAGCGAAGAGAGGTTACCTACGAAGACAGCTCCTTATCCCTGGCAGGGCCACCAGCTGAGGGCCACACAGAGAGACAGGGCCACCAGCTGAGGGCCACACAGGGAGACAGGGCCACCAGCTGAGGGCCACACAGGGAGACAGGACCACCAGCTGAGGGCCACACAGAGAGACAGGGCCACCAGCTGAGGGGCCACACAGAGAGACAGGGCCACCAGCTCAGGGCCACACAGGGAGACAGGGCCACCAGCTCAGGGCCACACAGGGAGACAGGGCCACCAGCTGAGGGCCACACAGAGACAGGGCCACCAGCTGAGGGCCACACAGGGAGACAGGGCCACCAGCTGAGGGCCACACAGAGACAGGGCCACCAGCTCAGGGCCACACAGGGAGACAGGGCCACCAGCTGAGGGCCACACAGAGAGACAGGGCCACCAGCTGAGGGCCACACAGAGAGACAGGGGCCACCAGCTGAGGGCCACCAGCTGTGGGCCACACAGAGAGACAGGGCCACCAGCTGAGGGCCACACAGAGAGACAGGGCCACCAGCTCAGGGCCACACAGAGAGACAGGGCCACCAGCTCAGGGCCACACAGAGAGACAGGGCCACCAGCTGAGGGCCACCAGCTGAGGGCCACACAGAGAGACAGGGCCACCAGCTGAGGGCCACACAGAGACAGGGCCACCAGCTCAGGGCCACACAGGGAGACAGGGCCACCAGCTCAGGGCCACACAGAGAGACAGGGCCACCAGCTCAGGGCCACACAGAGAGACAGGGCCACCAGCTCAGGGCCACAGAAGGGAGACAGGGCCACCAGCTCGGGGCCACGAGATAGCTTTTATCCAGATTAAAGTGGTATATTAAAGACCTTCCTGAGAGCCACCTCTTGGCAGATGTTGCGATGGCCCGGGGGGCCACCATGGTGCAGGGGGGGGGGAGGTGCTCATAGAGTTGTTGTGCTTGAGGGGGTCGAGCTCCGGCTCTTTGGTCCCGCCTCTCAACTGTCAATCAACTGGTGTACAGCTTCCTGAGCCTATTGGGCTCTATCATATCACTTGAAACTGTGTATGGAGTCAGCCTCCACCACATCACTGCCTAATGCATTCCATTTGTTAACTACTCTGATACTAAAAAAGTTCTTTCTAATATCTCTGAGACTGTGTGTGTGTGTGTGTGTGTGTGTGTGTGTGTGTGTGTGTGTGTGTGTGTGCGTGTGTGTGTGTGTGTGTGTGTGTGTGTGTGTGTGTGCGTGTGTGTGCGTGTGTGTGTGTGTGTGTGTGTGTGTGTGTGTGTGTGTGTGTGTGTGTGTGTGTGTGTGTGTGTGTGTGTGTTTACTATTTGTTGTGCCTGCAGAATTGAGCTATAAGCTCTTGGACTCCGCCTTTTTAACCAATTTATTTTTCTCCAGTTGGTCAATTGTATAAGTACCTAAATGTCACCCTTAAGGGTGATGTTGGTCCGTCACACTTCACCCTTAAGGGTGGTGTTGGTGCGTCACACTTCACCCTTAAGGGTGATGTTGGTCCGTCACACTTCACCCTTAAGGGTGATGTTGGTACGTCACACAGTATTGTACACCTGCGTCTACAGGTGTACAACACTACGAGATCTGAGATAGCCCAACCGGTTCTAATTACCCAACAGTTTGGACGCTTTTTAACCATTGCGTAAACATTTCGAGGCATTAGTTGATAAATTCCTCTCTTATCTTCCCCCTTCTTAGTCTTTATCTGTTATTCTTCCTCATCCTCAGCCTCTTTAATCCATATTCATAAAGAATATAATTCCTTGTATTCTTGCTTCCCCCCTTCCTTTGTTGCCTTGTTTCTATCTTCCTTATCTCTCGCTCCCTCCCCTCTTTCTCCTTCCTTCCTTTATTCCTTATCGCCTTCTTCCTGATGGGCCACCGACAGGAAATGCCCCCCCCCCTCGTGGGGTCATTAAGATGCCTGCCTTAAAGGTGGGTCCTTCCTTCTCACTAGGTCCTCTCTCACCTTCCTTCCCACTAGGTCTCCTCTCTCTCACCTACCCTCCCACTAGGTCTCCTCTCTCTCACCTTCCTTCCCACTAGGTCTCCTCTCTCTCACCTTCCCTCCCACTAGGTCTCCTCTCTCTCACCTTCCCTTCCACTAGGTCTCCTCTCTCTCACCTTCCCTCTCATCAGATTCCCTCTCTCATCCTCCCTCCCAACAGGTCCCCGGGACAGCCGGGGCCCAAGAGCTTGGATCTACTTGAGGACAATCACACCCCACAACACATAGTTCCAAGACTGATATCCGCACCAGAATGCCACTCTTTATAAACAAAATAAAAACCCTGGAAACAGAACATCAGAGTTGACCAGATCACACACTAGAAGGTGAAGGGACGACGACGTTTCGGTCCGTCCTGGACCATTCTCAAGTCGATTGATCGACTTGAGAATGGTCCAGGACGGACCGAAACGTCGTCGTCCCTTCACCTTCTAGTGTGTGGTCTGGTCAACATACGTCAGCCACGTTAGTGTGACTCATCGCCTGCAGAAGATCAGAGCATATGTAAAAACACTGCAATGAATGTGAATGCTACACAGTATTCATCTATAGACATCCATGTGTGTTGAAATACATGATGATCCACACACTCACTGCTCCCTGACCAGAGAGAGCATTCTTAGCTTAGCTGCCAACACACACACACAGCGCCGGTGGCTGTGCGGACAGCACGCTGGACACGTAATCCTGTCCTGCGTGCTGTCCACCCCTCACCCCAGGGCCAGCTCCTCACCTAACCACCAATAACCTGTTGTAGGAAAGGGTTTAATAACCCGGATCCCACAAAGAGAGAGGGAGGAGAGAGGGGGGAGGGTATAGTGTGAGGGAGGGGGAAGGGAAAGAGGGAGGGGGAGGGTATAAAAGGAGGGGTAGAGTATAGAGGGAGGGTACAGACGGTGGGAGGGGGTTAAAGAGGGGGGAGGGAGGTACAGAGAGGGAGGTACAGAGAGGGAGGTATAGAGTGAGGAAAGAGGGTATAGAGGCAGGAGAGAAATCAATATAGGGAGGGAAGGAGGAATAGAGGGAAGGCATAGAGGGAGGAAGATATATATGGAGGGAAGAGGGTATAGAGGGAGTGACGAATGGAGCAAGGACTAGAGTAATGGGGGGAGAAAGGAGGAGGGAATAAGAGATAGGGTCAGGGAGGGAAGTATAGTGAGGGAAGGGGAGGGGTCAAGATTTGTTGTTGGGAGGGAGTTAAGAAGATGGAGACCGATATTTGAGTACAGCTCATTAAGAGGATGGAGGGGTGCCACAGCCTCCCTCCCTCCCTCCTTCCCTCAGCCCTCTCTCTCTCTCTCTCCCTACCTCAGCCCTCTCTCTCTCCCTCCCTACCTCAGCCCTCTCTCTCTCTCCCTCCCTACCTCAGCCCTCTCTGTCTCCCTCTCTCCCTCAGCCCTCTCTCTCTCTCTCTCCCTCCCTCAGCCCTCTCTCTCTCTCTCTCTCCCTCCCTCAGCCCTCTCTCTCTCTCTCCCTCCCTCCCTCAGCCCTCTCTCTCTCCCTCCCTCCCTCAGCCCTCTCTCTCTCCCTCCCTCCCTCAGCCCTCTCTCTCCATCCCTCCCTCTCCACCAAGATGGCAGGCGGATCAGCCGCTGGTCACCCACGACTCTGTGTGTAATTAAATGGTGTTGAGGGCCCCTCGAGATCCACCAGACTGTTATTGCAAGTGACGAATCTTGCAAGCAGCATCTCAAGGTTTCTGGTTTCCCATACAGCATCCTCATCTCTCCCTGTCCTCCCTTTCCCTTCCCTCCCACCACCCTCCCACCTGCAAATTAATGGTGAAACTCTCTGATGGGCTATGTCGAGCCCGTAGTAATTCTACCTGCTTGAGCAACCTCCTGCCTGTAGAGAGGTCTACCCCCCCCCCCCCTGGGAGGACGACCCGTGTATGATTACATTGAGACGAAAATTCAAAATGACGAAACAGTGAAAAAAAAAATCCAACATGAAACCACAAGAAATGAGGCAGAACTATCTTGAGGCAATTAGTAGAGAAACCGGAAATGAAATAGATGAAATCTACACTGACGGGTCCTCTAATCCTGCTAATGGCAGAGCTGCAGCAGCATATACTGTAATTACGAATATTTTTTTCAACCCGGAAATGAAGCAGCAGCATACATATTGAGAACTATGCTTCCTCAGCACAAGCAGAGCTAACTAATGGGCTAACACAAGCAGAGCTAACTAATGGGCTAACACAAGCAGAGCTAACTAATGGACTAACACAAGCAGAGCTAACTAATGGACTAACACAAGCAGAGCTAACTAATGGGCTAACACAAGCAGAGCTAACTAATGGGCTAACACAAGCAGAGCTAACTAATGGACTAACACAAGCAGAGCTAACTAATGGACCAGCACAAGCAGAGCTAACTAATGGACTAACACAAGCAGAGCTAACTAATGGACTAACACAAGCAGAGCTAACTAATGGACTAACACAAGCACTAACTACCATTGTTACAACACTGAGATACCTAAATAGAACCACAAAAGGCGCCGTGATCTCCGTTGATGTAAAAACCACACTAGAAAGCCTTAGGACAGGAACCCCGAGGGTCATCCGCTGATCTCAATTACTGGGAGCGTCTCAAAGCTCTCCAACTCTCTGGAAAGGAGTCTAGAAAGATATAATATACACGTGGAAGATTTTGAAAGATCAGGTCCCATACTTGCACAGTATAATTCAACATACTGAAGCATTATGGGAGGAAACGCAGAATAGAACCAGTGAAGAGTAGAGGTGCCATAGGCACAATCAGAGAGCACTGGGCATCAGAGGTCCACGGTTGTTCAGCACCCTCCCAGCAAGCATTAGAAATATTGCTGAAGCAAAGGTGACTTCTTCAGAGAGGAATTAGATAGGTTCTTGCAAGAAGTGCCGGACCAACCGGGCTGTAGTGGATATATAGATCTCTCGGTACAGTAGATCTCTCGAAACCCCTTCCAGGTATGTCCCAGATAAGTCCCAGTTGTGTCTGGGTATAAGTGACAGGATGAACAACCCAGCGGGTTTTCTTCCTATTGGGGAGTGTTGTACATGCTGCTATGGCGGTGTGTCCACTCACAAGATGAGTGGCGCTGCCCAATACTGTCACTATGGCGGTGTGTCCACTCACAGGATGAGTGGCGCTGCCCAATACTGTCACTATGGCGGTGTGTCCACTCACAGGATGAGTGGCGCTGCCCAATACTGTCACTATGGCGGTGTGTCCACTCACAGGACGAGTGACGCTGCCCAATAAAGTCGCCCTTCGAGGCAAATTTCTAACAATTTAGGGGAAGGAGATAGTGGAGAGAGGGAGAGAGGAGATAAACGAGAGAAAGAAATTAGTGAAGAAAGGAGACAGAAAATGAGGCAGAAAGGGAGTTAGGAAACTTGGGATAAAGGAAGGAAGTATTAGGGAGAGAGAAGAGGAAAGAAGAGAGGGAAGGAGATAGAGAGGAGGTAGAGAAAGAGGGAAGGAGGAAGGGAAGGAATAGAAGCGAATACCTTCAGTGGTATGCAATTAACGCCTGCGCAGGCACCCCCTTCCCCCTTCCTCCCCCTTCCTATGGGGTCCTGACCTCCCCCCCTCCCTCCCCCCTTCTCCTCCTTCCTATGGGGTCCTGACCCCCCCTCCCTTCCCCCTTCCCCCTTCCTATGGGGTCCTGACCCCCCACCCCCTCCCCTTCCTTTCCTCCTGTTACATCTCCCTTGATTTGATTTCTTTACCACAAAGACTTTCCATATCTCTCCCTTTCCATTTAGAAACCCATTATCCGAGTCATTACCCATGCCAGTCATCCACAGCTCTGACCATCACCACCCCCTTACCCATATCTCTGACCCATAATCCCATTTGCCGATCTCCCTTTATGTTTACCTGCCTAGTACAGATTCACTGAAGCCCAGATTCACTGAAGCCGATTCATTACAGCCCAGATTCACTGAAGCCCAGATTCACTGAAGCCCAGATTCACTAAAGCCAAGATTCACTGAAGCCAAGATTCACTGAAGCCCAGATTCACTAAAGCCCAGATTCACTGAAGCCCAGATTCGCTGAAGCCCAGATTCACTGAAGCCCAGATTCACTGAAAGCCAGATTCACTGAAGCCAAGATTCACTAAAGCCCAGATTCACTGAAGCCCAGATTCACTAAAGCCCAGATTTACTGAAGCCCAGATTCACTAAAGCCCAGATTCACTCATCCTAATCCTCATCCACCTTCCCTAATCCTCCCTAACAATCCATTACTCATCCGGAAATCAGTAAGGTTCCATTTATTGATTCCGATCACCACTTACTCATCCATTAAATGAGTAAAATCCCATTATTCATCATCTTCACTAAGAGCCTCTCACTTACACTAATACATGAAATGGTAAAACTTTGAAAAATCCCCTGGATTTAAGGTTTAATAATATTTGTTGATGTTCAATAATACACCGTTTCTATAACAGCTATTTTACCCTTTCAAAGTTGGAAACATGTAATATATATATATATATATATATATATATATATATATATATATATATATATATATATATATATATATATATATATATATATACATATATATATATATATATATATATATATATATATATATATATATATATATATATATATATAACTTTAGAACACTTTCCCACCAGGAGACTCGAACCCTAGCCAGCACAGAAGCCTTCCAGCAACTGGCATAACAGGTACGCCTTAACCCTCTCCACCACCCGCTCAGACCCTTAAAAGAGATGGTAATTTCGGAGTATTTAAATACCCCAAAGATCAACACCTCCCAAGAGCACCAGAGCAAGTGAGGGGTCATTTAGACGTTAATTTCATCAAGTCCCTGTTAATATGGGAAGACACAGTGTCTCTGCTTAAGGCACAACTCTATATATATATATATATATATATATATATATATATATATATATATATATATATATATATATATATATATATATATATATATGTGTGTGTGTGCAATGGTGATTGCAATGGAACCTGCAATGTGATTGGCCAGGGGATGAGAGGTACAACGGTACCTTCACTTGTGAGACACCCCAAGAGTACCACAGGGACCTGTGTGTCAACACACAGGTACCCTAGAGCAACAGCCCTAAAAACTCTGCACGATACCTTTCCTGACACCTGGCTTCCTGACCCCTGGCTTCCTGACCTTCCTTGGGTCTTGCTGGCTTCGTGAGAACCCATTATGACAAAGCCACTTAGGAAGAAGTCCGTTTCCGCTTAGAAATTCTAAATCCAAGGGCATGAGAGGCCAGTTCTAATCTACACTGCTTGCTTCAGCGAAGATCGCAAAGAGACAACAGGAAGACATTGGGACCATTTACATCACATCTCCTGCTCCAGGAGGTAACAGATGGACAACAGGAAGACATTGGAACCAGTTACATCACATCTCCTGCTCCAGGAGGCAACAGATGAGCAACAGAAGCAACAGAAAGACATTGGGACCATTTACATCACATCTGCTCCAGGAGGCAACAGATGGACAACAGGAAGACATTGGGACCATTTACATCACATCTCCTCCTCCAGGAGGCAACAGATGAGCAACAGAAAGACAAAGTATCCATATAAATCCCAGCTCCTGGTCCAAATCCCCTCCCAGTAAATCCCCTCACAGCTATCGACCAATAATTGTGGTATTACTGTAAGACTATTCAAGGCAGGACCAGACACACACATGTGTGAAATACTCGCATACACGGAGGGTGCAGATCGCATAATTGGAGGAGGGTCGAATAAGTGAGTGGTCGTTACGGATAACTGCGAGATTACCGGCCAAACCATTTATTGCTTTGATTAGAGGGACAGATATTATTTTTTTACCTCTGAGACAAAGAGGCTCGTTAAGATGATTCCATTTTGGGAATGTGCGCAAGCTGTGATTATTGTTTGTCTTCCTGTTTTACAGAAGAGGTGTTCGTGTTTTGTAGCTGAGGGAGGGAATGGGAGGGATGGAACAGGGGGGGAGGGGAGGGAACAGGAGGGAAAGGAAGGAAGAGTAATAGAGGGAAGTAGGAAGTGTTACAAGCATCCCACTGCTAATATACACATTAGAACTACCTTCCCCACTGCTAATATACACATTAGAACTACCTTCCCCACTGCTAATATATACATTAGAACTACCTTCCCCACTGCTAATACACATTAGAACTACCTTCCCCACTGCTAATACACATTAGAACTACCTTCCCCACTGCTAATACACATTAGAACTACCTTCCCCATTGCAAATATATACTATAATTACCTTCCCCACTGCTAATACACATTAGAACTACCTTCCCCACTGCTAATACACATTAGAACTACCTTCCCCACTGCTAATATATACTATAATTACCTTCCCCACTGCTAATACACATTAGAACTACCTTCCCCACTGCTAATATATACTATAATTACCTTCCCCACTGCTAATACACATTAGAACTACCTTCCCCACTGCTAATATATACTATAATTACCTTCCCCACTGTTAATACACATTAGAACTACCTTCCCCACTGCTAATATATACATTAGAACTACCTTCCCCACTGCTAATATACACATTAGAACTACCTTCCCCACTGCTAATACACATTAGAACTACCTTCCCCACTGCTAATATATACTAGAACTACCTTCCCCACTGTTAATACACATTAGAACTACCTTCCCCACTGCTAATATATACATTAGAACTACCTTCCCCACTGCTAATATACACATTAGAACTACCTTCCCCACTGCTAATATACACATTAGAACTACCTTCCCCACTGCTAATATACACATTAGAACTACCTTCCCAACTGCTAATATACACATTAGAACTACCTTCCCAACTGCTAAGGCAGATGGAAGACCAACTTTCCCGACTGAATTCCTCGTCAACCGGCTACCAACTTGAGCTATGCAACAATGCACAAACAACAAAGCAATACTGACCATCAACACCGCAACAATCCGCAGCCACAACGAAAGTAAAGAGACTAGACAGTGCCAAAGCGCTACATATTAAACACACATCAAGAGACACACACACATAAGTAACATCTATACCATCTAGACGACTAATACGGAACCACTAGCTCACACTACACCTACTGCCCTAGACAAGACCAAAGAGGCGGGACCAAAGAGCCAGAGCTCAACCCCCGCAAGCACAAATAGGTGAGTACACACCTCTCCTTCTACGATAAGTTACCATGTTACTAAACTCTACCACCAGGGGAAGTAGGGGGGATATATGTCCCAGTAACCCAAGAGACCTCTCCGTTAGCCTCATAATAAAACAGGGGGGCAAGGCTAGTGTGCCCCCAGGCCAAGGGGGGCAAGGCTAGTGTGCCCCCCAGGCCAAGGGGGGCAAGGCTAGTGTGCCCCCAGGCCAAGGGGGGCAAGGCTAGTGTGCCCCCCAGGCCAAGGGGGGCAAGGCTAGTGTGCCCCCCAGGCCAAGGGGGGCAAGGCTAGTGTGCCCCCCAGGCCAAGGGGGGCAAGGCTAGTGTGCCCCCCAGGCCAAGGGGGGCAAGGCTAGTGTGCCCCCCAGGCCAAGGGGGGCAAGGCTAGTGTGCCCCCCAGGCCAAGGGGGGCAAGGCTAGTGTGCCCCCCAGGCCAAGGGGGGCAAGGCTAGTGTGCCCCCCAGGCCAAGGGGGGCAAGGCTAGTGTGCCCCCCAGGCCAAGGGGGGCAAGGCTAGTGTGCCCCCCAGGCCAAGGGGGGCAAGGCTAGTGTGCCCCCCAGGCCAAGGGGGGCAAGGCTAGTGTGCCCCCCCAGGCCAAGGGGGGCAAGGCTAGTGTGCCCCCCAGGCCAAGGGGGGCTAGGCTAGTGTGCCCCCCAGGCCAAGGGGGCAAGGCTAGTGTCCCCCCAGGCCAAGGGGGGCAAGGCTAGTGTCCCCCCAGGCCAAGGGGGGCAAGGCTAGTGTGCCCCCCAGGCCAAGGGGGGCAAGGCTAGTGTGCCCCCCAGGCCAAGGGGGGCAAGGCTAGTGTGCCCCCCAGGCCAAGGGGGGCAAGGCTAGTGTGCCCCCCAGGCCAAGGGGGGCAAGGCTAGTGTGCCCCCCAGGCCAAGGGGGGCAAGGCTAGTGTGCCCCCCAGGCCAAGGGGGGCAAGGCTAGTGTGCCCCCCAGGCCAAGGGGGGCAAGGCTAGTGTGCCCCCCAGGCCAAGGGGGGCAAGGCTAGTGTGCCCCCCAGGCCAAGGGGGGCACACACACAAATATGGTCTCCACACACACAACAACGTCTCCTCCACCACTTAATTACTCCCCTAACAGCCACCACTTTCTGTAATTGTTAATTGGAGTCAAATCTAATGAGATTTTGAGATATTTTATTTGCGGACAAAATATCTTGATGTATAGTGTATATTAGACAAGTGTTATGTCGACGTACATACCCGAGGTCTGCTTGTCGGGTTGGGCTTTAGCTCTTGGGTCACGAGTTACCTGCACCACAGTAACTTACATCGCTATTTGGAGCTTCAAATTGCTTTTTGTAACCTATTTAGCCTCTCTACGAATTTTATATACCGTAATCATGTCCCTTATGTCTTTTCTCTAGTGTTGTGAGGTCAAATTAACATCAAAAGTGTTTCTTCAGATGTTTGTCATAAAGCAAATATCTGGAGATTGTATATCTTCCTTGTCCTTAAGATTGGCTGCATATTGGTCTCACATACGTGGCGCCCAAGAGGCTTTCTTGTCTAGCCTTATCAACAGCTTATCTGCCGTTCGCCAGCTTGGCATTCGCTGCTGAGGCTGTGTTGAGAAGGTCACTAAGAAGTGAGAAGAGACACAAGGAGAGAAGGGACAGGTGGAAGAGGAATGAGAGGAGGAAGAAGAATAAGGAAAAGTGGGAAGTTCAACCTCCTCCCAATCCTTCTAATCACCTTCCTCTTGAGATGAAGAGGGGGATGAGGAAGGCAGCGGACCTACCCTACTCATCCTTCCCTTATGTTACCCATTCACGCTTCCTTTCTCTTCCTTCTCTAGATATTGCTTCTTCCTACGTTCCTCCTTCTCTTCTTATCCACCCTTCCGTGGTCTTTGGCCAGACCTCAGACATTTCTCTCACCCTGTCCCCTCTCTCCCTCGCGGTCCTCCCTATCCCTGCCCGAGGGAGAGAGGGAGAGAGGGAGAGAGGGAGGGAGGGAGGGAGGGAGGGCCACACAGCCGAGCAATATCGTGGAAGGGCGGCAGTCAGGGACAATAGGAGTAAGCGCTCCTCCAAACACGGCAGGAGACGATATGAGTCTCGGATGGTCTTAGTGCGGTGTGTGTGTGTATACCCACCTATTTGTACTCGCCTATATGTCTGCAGGATCGAGCTCTGGCTCTTGGACCCGGCTCTTTTAGCCGTTGGTTGTCTAATGCAATGACTCCTGGCCTAGTTCCCTATCATGCCTGCTTTTAAGGAATGGAGTTAGCCTCTATGCTACTGTTACCTAGCAGTAAATAGGTACCTGGGTGTTAGTCAGCTGTCACGGGCTGCTTCCTGGAGGTGGAGGCCTGGTCTGGACCGGGCCGCGGGGACACTAAAAAGCCCCGAAATCATCTCAAGAAGATAGCCTCTACAACCTGCTCCTTTAGGTCAATCCATTTACTCACTACCCTCACGCTAAAGGGTTCTGTCAATCCCTCTAAGTATTTTATACGTCTGTATCATGTCCTCTCTGTCCCACCTCCTTTTTAACGTCGTCAGGTTTAGTTCCTTCAGTCTGTCTTCGTACCACATCCCTCGCAGCTCTGGGACGAGTCTCGTTGCAAACTTCTGCACCTTTTCGAGCTTCCTTATGTGTTTTTAAGAGAGGCGCTCCAGGCAGGTGCGGCATACTCTAAGACTGGCCTCACATATGCGGTATACAATGATCTAAAAGCCTCCTTCTTCAAGTTTCTGAAGGATATTCTAACCTTAGCAAGAGTAGAGTACGCCGCTGATGTTATTCTATTTACATGAGCCTCTGGGGTTTGACGTTACATCTACTCTCAGGTCTTTTTCTCCAGACGTTATAGGGAGGTATATTCAGTAGCCATGAGGGACACGGGAAGTACTTGGGGGCGCCAGTAGTCAGGCCACAGGTACTGTCGACCAGGGTGAGAGTTGTGAGAACACGGCGGACTTGCTTACGGCGCAGGCGGCAGCGTCAGAGACTATTGGGCAGGTAGCACAGTGGTTGAATGATGTGTTGAGTACGCAGGAGGCGACTAAAGTAGGACCTAAGGTGTATGGTGATATATACCAACGTTTTGGGGTACCAAACTGGTTACGAAAGGTCAGTTACTTACTCTGTGTGTGAGTGTGTGTGTGTGTGTGTGTGTGTGTGTGTGTGTGTGTGTGTGTGTGTGTGTGTGTGTGTGTGTGTGTGTGTGTGTGTATATGTGTGTGTGTGTGTGTGTGTGTGTGTGTGTGTGTGTGTGTGTGTGTGTGTGTGTGTGTGTGTGTGTGTGTGTGTGTGTGTGTGTGTGAAACATGTAGTAGATATGACTGAATGTTGGGAGTCAGTACATCAGAAAACTGACACTTAGAAAGGCGGGATCCAAGAGCTAACAGCTCGATCCTGCAGATATAAATAATAAATACACAATGTTTGCTGACCATGAAAACTAATAAGAAGAATCAGAATAGCGGAGACAGAATATATTACAAGAACTACACAATCTCCAGAGATGGTCTAATAAGTGGTTACTTGACTTCAACTAAGGCAAATTGCAAGGCTATGTACAGTTTTAAATGTAAATACGATAAGAGAAAAAGTTAGAGAGAACAATTAAGAGAGTCGAAGTGGAGGAATGAAACAAGCAGTGCCTCTCAGGACTGCTTCAAGAATACGCAAATGGTTTCTCTGAAGAAAGAGATTCCATCATCTCCATGCTTGTGATGATGGAAACCAAATGAGGATCAGGACGGGTGATTGACAGCAAGAAGCTGAAAGATATTCCCTATACTCTGCAGGCATACGGCTCAGATATACCCAATCTTATATATAAGTATACGGCTCGGTAGATATACCCAACGTATATATACTGAGCCAACATACCCCACGACTCTCTACCAGCTCACCACACATAAACGTCTACCGTCTACCATCTACCACAAACGTCTACCAGACTCTGCTACCCACAAACACAGAGCAACGAGAACCGATTGAAACAAGCGAACACCAGAGAATAAAAACACGCTGTAAACACAAACGTCGCAACGACGCTGTTACAACCGTAGCGGACAGCACGCTGGACTTGTGATCCTGTGGTCCTGGGTTCGATCCCAGGCGCCGGCGAGAAACAATGGGCAGAGTTCCTTTCACCCTATCCCCCTGTTACCTAGCAGTAAAATAGGTCCCTGAGTGTTAGTCAGCTGTCACGGGCTGCTTCCTGGGGGTGGAGGCCTGGTCGAGGACCGGGCCGCGGGGACACTAAAGCCCCGAAATCATCTCAAGATAACCGTCCAACAACGTAAATAACGTTGTCAGGATGCTGGGACGAGGACATGACCCATTCCAGCATCAGAGAACATTCAGCAATAGGAGACTAAATATTGGCGGCACACGTAAACACAGTCACATCAGCGGCATACGCGATGCTCATCAGTTAACATCTTTCAGACAAACTAGCTAACGAGACGCTAGGATAGGCTACACGAGGCTAGGATTAGGGAACTGAATTGAACTATCAGGGGGAGAGCGCCAAGCCATTACGACGATATAGCACTTGGAAGGGGTCAGGATAAGGATTTGGGATGGGACGGGGGGGGGGGGAGGAATGGTGCCCCAACCACTTGAACGGTCGGGGATTGAACGCAGATCTGCATGAAGCTAGACCGTCGCTCTACCGTCCAGCCAAAGTAGAGGAACATGGAAAAGGCTAATCCTAATTAAATTCACAAATTCACATATACAAACCAACCAATATCTGGAAACCAGGAGCTTAGGAGTTGAAGCTCGATCCTGCATGATCATTTAGGTAAAGACCCTCCACCTTGGCGAAGAAAAAGCAGGAAATAAACAAAAGCTTCCAAGGGAATTGAAGGTAAATCCTGGACATGTCTCACTTGAACAGCAGAGAATACCTTTGATACAGCAATCACGAGGAAGAAGCTTGTGGATCTATATGTCTTGGAGCATATATCATTGGGGAGAACTGCCAGTCAGCTGGTAGAAGGCAAATAGTCATATCTGTGTCGTGTACCAGTGCCATTTGTCTGTGTCATTTACCTGTGAGGTTCACCTGTGAGGTTTACATGTGAGGTTTACCTGTGAGGTTCACCTGTGAGGTTTACCTGTGCGGTTCACCTGTGAGGTTTATCTGTGAGGTTCACCTGTGCGGTTCACCTGTGCGGTTCACCTGTGCGGTTCACCTGTGAGGTTCACCTGTGCGGTTCACCTGTGCGGTTCACCTGTGAGGTTTACCTGTGAGGTTCACCTGTGAGGTTCACCTGTGCGGTTCACCTGTGCGGTTCACCTGTGAGGTTCACCTGTGCGGTTCACCTGTGAGGTTCACCTGTGAGGTTCACCTGTGAGGTTCACCTGTGAGGTTCACCTGTGAGGTTCACCTGTGCGGTTCACCTGTGAGGTTCACCTGTGAGGTTCACCTGTGAGGTTCACCTGTGCGGTTCACCTGTGAGGTTCACCTGTGCGGTTCACCTGTGAGGTTCACCTGTGAGGTTCACCTGTGAGGTTCACCTGTGCGGTTCACCTGTGAGGTTCACCTGTGAGGTTCACCTGTGAGGTTCACCTGTGAGGTTCACCTGTGCGGTTCACCTGTGCGGTTCACCTGTGAGGTTCACCTGTGAGGTTCACCTGTGAGGTTCACCTGTGAGGAAAAATACAACAAAGTTTCCTCCGTGGCGTTTTCCGTTTCAATTACCTGTGCCTGAAAGCCGCTTTGAGAGGGATATCTCTCTCTCTCTCTCTCTCTCTCTCTCTCTCTCTCTCTCTCTCTCTCTCTCTCTCTCTCTCTCTCTCTCTCTCTCTCTCTGGGCGTAAGTGTGGGTGTGTGTGTGGTAGTGAAGGTCTGCGACAGCCACACTTACAATTTTGTGTGCCAGAGGAGGGAGGGAGGGAGGAACTAGTGTGGGAAGGATAGGGAGGGAAGGAGGTAGAGAAGGAAGGAGAGAGGGAGGGAGGGAGGGTGTGTGTATTTCATATGTATCATATGTATGTACGTGTATGTCAGCATATATGGATGTAGAATACTGTGTAGCATTCCTATATACACACTCAGATGCTTCTGTACATGTTTGTTGTTCTGTTTAATGCTCTTTATTTGGAAGGGGAAAATCTGATCTGTATTTCGTATAGGAATACGTACTCCCAGCTGTGGGAGTGGGGCGTCTCATCTTGGGCCACCAGCTGTGGGAGTGGGGTGTCTCATCTTGGGCCACCAGCTGTGGGAGTGGGGCGTCTCATCTTGGACCACCAGCTGTGGGAGTGGGGCGTCTCATCTTGGGCCACCAGCTGTGGGAGTGGGGCGTCTCATCTTGGGCCACCAGCTGTGGGAGAGGGGCGTCTCATCTTGGGCCACCAGCTGTGGGAGTGGGGCGTCTCATCTTGGGCCACCAGCTGTGGGAGCGGGGCGTCTCATCTTGGGCCACCAGCTGTGGGAGCGGGGCGTCTCATCTTGGGCCACCAGCTGTGGGAGTGGGGCGTCTCATCTTGGGCCACCAGCTGTGGGAGTGGGGCGTCTCATCTTGGGCCACCAGCTGTGGGAGTGGGGCGTCTCATCTTGGGCCACCAGCTGTGGGAGTGGGGCGTCTCATCTTGGGCCACCAGCTGTGGGAGCGGGGCGTCTCATCTTGGGCCACCAGCTGTGGGAGTGGGGCGTCTCATCTTGGAGTAACCTATCCAACATTGTGTCTACTAACATAACTATCATGTTCACCTATTCCTGCTCTTCTTGGGACAACTATTAATGACCCTCCTCCCTCCCTCCCTATCCCTCCCTCCCCAACATCTGCAGGGGGGTCGTGGGGGGGGGGGGAGCCCCCCAGTGAGGCGGCGTTGAGTGGGGAGGAGAATAATCAAATTTATTCCTCAATAGCCCTGGAATAAATTGAGTTACCGCTCCTCACTCCCCCAAACGAAATGATGGGGGGAGGGAGGGGGGAAGGTAGGGGGGGATGGGAGGGGGAGGAGTAGGAAAGACAGAGGAGGAAGGGGGTGGGGGGGGGGGGAGGGAGGGAGGGAGGAAGAGAGAGAGAAAGAGGAAAAGACTAAAGGAAAAGTGGGTCTTGATTTAGCCTTGTCCTCTCCCTTCCCCACTGTCATTCACTCTCTCCGTCCATATCCTTTATCACTCGTCCCTCCCTCTCACCCATCCTCCGTACTTGCCTCTCTCTCTCTCTCCCACTCTCCCTCGCTGCCTCTCTAAGGCCTTTATAGCCGCCCCTCCCCCCCCCCCTCAGTGATTGCGGCCAGCACCAAGAAAAACATAGGCACAGCACTCACCTCGTTGGTCGCCTGGTTGAAACGGATTATATTTACCGGGAGGGAGGTAGGGAAGGAGGGAGGGAGGGAGGGAGAGGGTGAGGGAGGGAGGGAGAGAGGTAGGGGGCGAGGGAGGGAGAGAGGTAGGGGTCGAGGGAGGAAGGGAGGAAGGGAAGAGAGAGACTTGGGGCCTTAAAGACAGGTCAGGATAAGGGAGAGAGTGAGGAGGGAGAAGGAGGAATGGAGCAAAACCAGCCAGGATACAAGTAACCAGGAGCCACCAGGTCGAGGAGTGACCTATATCACCCACACCTAAGGTAGGGAGAGTGTCATAGGTCACCCTCGTAACCCCACAAGTATGACCTTAACAACTACGTCACCAAGATAAGGAGGGATGGCCACTACCACACCAAGAGAGGTCAAAGACTGGCCCAAGAAGGGGTCTAAAAAGCAACAGGTGTGGTCGAGGGTATTAGAAGCATGTGAATTATAAATCAGATTCTCTTGTACTGCTTTCTGGCCTGTCAGCTCCGAGAGTGTTTGAGAGAGCCTGGGAGAGTGGGCGGGCTATGTGAGGATCTGGGAGAGTAGGCGGGCTGGGAGAGGGAGAGTGAGGGGTAGAGGTAGTGAGAGGGGGCTCTGGTTTGATCATCAAAAAACATCCTATAAGCCTATACCCACTGATAACCATAGGTCTAGTTTCGGCCAGCCAATCCTAGTAGGCTCAAGAGAGACAGTGCCAGGCTGGCATCCTCGAGCAGTGCCACCATAACTTCCTCCTCCCCATCTTTCAAGTTCTCCCCAGAGTTAATGGGCGCCCATTAAGGCTGGCATTGTTATGGCTTTACCCTTAGGCCAGGTTTGACACTGTACCTTGTGTATCTTGGCCCCCCCGCCCCCCCCCCTTGTTCATCACTGGCTGAGACATGTTCAAAAATGTTATAATATTCTTATGTTCTTAAAAAAATGTTTTAATGCAGTTTAGACGGTCACTAAAATATGTTACAGGAAGAGAGGGAGCTGGGAGAGTGAGAGAGGGGGCTGGGAGAGTGAGAGGAGGGGCTGGGAGAGTGAGAGGGGGGGCTGGGAGAGTGAGAGGGGGGCTGCAAGAGTGAGAGAGAGGCTGGGAGAGTGAGAGAGAGAACTGAGAAAGAGAGGGAGAGCCTAAGGGATGTGTGGGGCTGGGAATATACTTTTTTGGGGCTCCAAGTAGCAGTTTATCTTTATCTTCGTTTCTTGTAGAAGAGAGCGAGATGGATGAGTCCAGAGAAGCACTGCTTTTTTGCGTGCGTGCGTGCGTGCGTGCGCGTGTGTGTGTGTGTGTGTGTGTGTGTGTGTGTGTGTGTGTGTGTGTGTGTGAGCGTGAGCGTGCGTGGCTGTATCGCCTGTGGTTCCAGGTACTCCACTACTCTAAGCTTGCCACCCCAGACCCCAGACCCCGGACCCCAGATCCCAGACCCGGACCCCGGACCCCAGACCCCAGACCCCGGACCCCGGACCCCAGACCCCAGCATGGAATCACATTACTCCCGTCACGTGACTCGCCAAAAATATACATTAATGTCGTTCTAGAAGGAATAACTTTGAGGCAAAAAAAACTTTAATTATCAGATTTAGCGATGAGTTATCCTCGGGTAATCGGGTCCTTTCCTGAACCCGGGACTGGTATTGCTTGACCAGGGAGGGAGGGAGGGAGGGAAGGACGGAGTGAGAGGGGGGGTTTGAGGCTTAAAGAGAGGGAGGGAAAGGGAGGGAAGAATGGAATGGGGAATAGTGCCGGAGGTCCGAGTAAAACAGGTGTATAGGGCAAGGAACAAAATCAGCAGACTAACAGACTGTTGTTATTGTTAAAGATTCGCTACCTGACTCAAAGTTCCAAGTAGCACGGGCTATGGTGAGCCCGTAGAAGATTTACAGACGTTGTCACGGCTCGAATACGACTTGGCTACAAGTATCTCTGTCTTATTCTGTCTACCCATTCGTTATGTCTCCGTTTCTCTCTCTCTCTCCCGCTCTCTATGGAGTAATATCTACTATTATTTTACTTCTCAATGTCTACCATTGGCATGTGGGTGATCCGACAGTGGCAGATATCCAAAAGATATAATAGTTACTCCGTTTGCCTAAAGAAAGGGGCGCGCCCTGAGAAAGCCTTTGAAGCTCCGGGAAAAAAGTCAAATTTATGAGACTATAGCCAAACTATGAATAGTAGAATATTTATTTTCATTTTCCCCTACATATTGCTACAAGAAAAACGGTGTTGATATTTTGTTTTCAAACATTCAGCTAGGCTGACGGTCGGTACCAGTCCGCGGGCCGAGAAATGCCCCCTATCTTGAGGTTATCTTGAGATGATTTCGGGGCTTTAGTGTCCCCGCGGCCCGGTCCTCGACCAGGCCTCCACCCCCAGGAAGCAGCCCGTGACAGCTGACTAACACCCAGGTACCTATTTTACTGCTAGGTAACAGGGGCATAGGGTGAAAGAAACTCTGCCCATTGTTTCTCACCGGCGCCTGGGATCGAACCCAGGACCACAGGATCACAAGTCCAGCGTGCTGTCCGCTCGGCCGACCAGCTCCCTCTGGATACTTTTCCGATGTTATAACAGATTCTGTTCAGCAGACTGGAGACATAGAGTGATTATTAACCCGGTCAATACTTTCAATCATAAATAAATAAATAAATAAATAAATAAATACCGCAGATGCCTGGTTAGGAAAACAGGGTTGTAGAGTTATGGAGCGAATAACCGCGTACCACAACATACGCAGTTGA
This sequence comes from Procambarus clarkii, assembly GCF_040958095.1. Lineage (NCBI taxonomy): Eukaryota > Metazoa > Arthropoda > Malacostraca > Decapoda > Cambaridae > Procambarus > Procambarus clarkii. The sequence continues at coordinate 18,011,053 of NC_091227.1, read as the reverse complement.
CCAGACCACACACTACAAGTTGAAGGGACGACGACGTTTCGGTCCGTCCTGGACCATTCTCAAGTTGATTCTTGACAAGCTATCGACTTGAGAATGGTCCAGGACGGACCGAAACGTCGTCGTCCCTTCAACTTCTAGTGTGTGGTCTGGTCAACATACTTCAGCCACGTTATTGTGACTCATCGCCTCCAACATACGCAGTGTTCGCTCTATTGTCTAAAGAGTAAGTTAGACATGTATAT